>NW_024717903.1:0-26447 GCF_018991925.1 Homarus americanus
GGACTTTGTTATACTCGATCAGGGTACTTTGTTATACTCGTTCAGGGGGCTTTGTTATACTCGTTCAGGTGACTTTGTTATACTTGATCAGGGGACTTTGTTATACTCGATCAGGAGACTTTCTTATACTCGATGAAGGGACTTTTTATACTCGATCAGTGGAATTTGTTATACTCGATCAGGGGACTTTAATATACTCGATCAGGGGACTTTGCTATACTCAATCATGGGGCTTTGTTATACTCGATAAGGGGCCTTTGTTATACTTGATGAGGGGACTTTGTTATTCTCGATTTGGGGAATTTGTTATACTTGAACAGGGGACTTTGTTATACTCGATCAGGGGATTTTGTTATTCTCGATGAGGGGCTTTGTTATACTCGATGAGGGGAATTTTTTATACTCGATCAGGGGAATTTGTTATACTCTTTCAGGGGACTTTGTTATACTCGATCAGGGGACTTTGTTATACTCGATTAGGGGACTTTGTTATAGTTGATGAGGGCAGATGAGTGGACTTTGTTATACTCGATCAGGGGACTTTAATATACTCGATCAGGGGACTTTGCTATACTCGATGAGGGGCCTATGTTATACTCGATCAGGGGACTTTGTTATACACAATCAGAGAACTTTGTTTTACTCGATTAGGGGCCTTTGTTATACTCGATCAGGGGACTTTGTTATAAACAACCAGTGGACTTTGTTATACTCGATCAGGGGCCTTTGTTATACTCGATCGGAGGACTTTGTTATACTCGATCAGGGGCCTTTGTTATATTCGATCTGGACTTTGATATACTCGATCAGGGGACTTTGTTATACTCGATCAGGGGCCTTTGTTATATTCGATGAGGAGCCTTTGTTATACTCGATCAGGCGACTTTGTTATACTCGATCAGGGGTCATTGTTGTACTCGATCAGGGGGCTTTGTTGTACTCGATCAGGGGCCATTGTTATACTCGATAAGGGGCCATTGTTATACTCGATCAGGGGACTTTGTTATACTCGATAAGGGGACTTTGTTATACTCGATGAGGGGCTTTGTTATACTTGATCAGGGGACTTTGTTATACTCGATCAGGGGACTTTGTTATGCTCGACCAAGGGTCTTTTTTATACTGGATCAGTGGACTTTGTTATACTCTATCAGGGGACTTTGTTATACTCGATGAGGGCCTTTGTTTTACTCTATCAGGGGAATTTGTTATACTGGATCTGGGGACTTTGTTATCCTCGATCAGTTTTCTTTGTTATTCTTGATCAGGGGACTTTGTTATACTCGACCAGGGGCCTTTGTTGTACTCGATAAGGGGCAGTTGTTATACTCGATTAGGGGACTTTGTTATACTCGATCAGGGGACTTTGTTATACTTGATCAGGGCCCTTTGTTATACTCGATGAGGGACTTTGTTATACTCGATCAGGGGGCTTTATTATATTTGATCAGGGGAGTTTGTTATACTAGATGAGTGGACTTTCTAATACTCGATCAGGGGACTTTGGCTACCTGATCAGGGACATTGCTATACCATTGGAGGAACTGGTTATACCGATCAGGAATTTGTTATACTCGATCAGGGCCTTTGTTATACCCGATAAGGGCCTTGTTATACTCTCGGGATGAGGGACTTGTTATACTCTGATCAGGGCCCTTGTTGTTATACCAAGATGGAGGATTTCGTTGGTACCTGATCAGGGGGCTTTGTTATACTCATCAGGGACTTTTGTTATATTAGAAGGAGGACTTGTTATACCTGACTCAGGGAATTTAATATACCCGATCAGGACTTTGCCTTACTCGATCAGGGAACTTTGTTATCCTCTATCAGGGGACTTTGTTATACTCGATCAGGCATCTTTGTTATACTCGTTCAGGGGGCTTTGTTATACTCGTTCAGGTGACTTTGTTATACTGGATAAGGGGACTTTGTTATACTCGATGAGGGGACTTTTTATACTCGATCAGGGACTTTGCTATACTCGATCAGGGGACTTTGCTATACTCGATCAGGGAGCTTTGTTATACTCGATAAGGGGCCTTTGTTATACTCGATGAGGGGACTTTGTTATTCTCACTTAGGGGAATTTGTTATACTTGATCAGGGGACTGTTATACTTGATCAGGGGATTTTGTTATACTCGATGGGGGGCTTTGTTATTCTTGATGAGGGGACTCTGTTATACTCGATCAGGGGCCTTTGTTGTAATCGATGAGGGGCCTTTATTGTACTCGATCAGGGGCCTTTGTTGTACTCGATCACGGGAGTTTGTTATACTCGATCAGGGGCCTTTATTACACTCGATCAGGAAACTTTGTTATACTCGATAAGGGGCCTTTGTTATACTCGATCAGGTATCTTTGTTATACTCGTTCAGGGGGCTTTCTTATACTCGGTCATGTGACTTTGTTATACTCGATGAGGGGGTTGTGTTATACTCTATGAGGGGACTTTGCTATACTCGATCAGGGAAGTTTGTTATACTCGATAAGGGGCCTTTGTTATACTCGATGAGGGGACTTTGTTATACTCGATCAGTGGAATTTGTTATACTCGATCAGGGGACATTGTTTTACTCGATCAGGGGACTTTGTTATACTCGATGAGGGCCTTGTTGTACCTGGATCAGGGCCTTGTTATACTCTCGATAAGGGCCTTTTGGTTATACCTGCTGATTAGGACTTTTGTTATACTCGATTAGGTGACTTTGTTATACTTGATCAGGGCCCTTTGTTATACTCGATGAGGGGGCTTTGTTATACTCGATGAGGGGGCTTTGTTATACTTGATGAGGGGACTTTTTTATTCTAGATCAGTGAACTTTGCCTTACTCGATCAGGGAACTTTGTTATACTCTATCAGGGGACTTTATTATACTCGATCAGGGAACATTGTTATACTCGTTCAGGGGGCTTTGTTATACTCGTTCAGGTGACTTTGTTATACTCGATCAGGGGACTTTGTTATACTCGATCAGGAGACTTTCTTATACTCGATGAGGGGACTTTTTATACTCGATCAGTGGAATTTGTTATACTCGATCAGGGGACTTTAATATACTCGATCAGGGGACTTTGCTATACTCGATCTTGGGGCTTTGTTATACTCGATAAGGGGCCTTTGTTATACTCGATGAGGGGACTTTGTTATTCTCGATTTGGGGAATTTGTTATACTTGATCAGGGGACTTTGTTATACTCGATCAGGGGATTTTGTTATTCTCGATGAAGGGCTTTGTTATACTCGATGAGGGGACTTTTTTATACTCTATCAGGGGAATTTGTTATACTCTTTCAGGGGACTTTGTTATACTCGATCAGGGGACTTTGTTATACTCGATTTGGGGACTTTGTTATAGTTGATGAGGGCAGATCAGTGGACTTTGTTATACTCGATCAGGGGACTTTAATATACTCGATCAGGGGACTTTGCTATACTCGATGAG
Source organism: Homarus americanus (assembly GCF_018991925.1). Lineage (NCBI taxonomy): Eukaryota > Metazoa > Arthropoda > Malacostraca > Decapoda > Nephropidae > Homarus > Homarus americanus. The sequence goes on from NW_024717903.1 coordinate 3,449, forward strand.
GGGCCTATGTTATACTCGATCAGGGGACTTTGTTATACACAATCAGGGGACTTTGTTTTACTCGATCAGGGGCCTTTGTTATACTCGATCAGGGGACTTTGTTATACACAACCAGGGGACTTTGTTATACTCGATCAGGGGCCTTTGTTATACTCGATCGGAGGACTTTGTTATACTCAATCTGGGGACTTTGTTATACTCGATCAGGGGCCTTTGTTATATTCGATCTGGACTTTGATATACTCGATCAGGGGACTTTGTTATACTCGATCAGGGGCCTTTGTTATATTCGATGAGGAGCCTTTGTTATACTCGATCAGGCGACTTTGTTATACTCGATCAGGGGTCATTGTTGTACTCGATCAGGGGGCTTTGTTGTACTCGATCAGGGGCCATTGTTATACTCGATAAGGGGCCATTGTTATACTCGATCAGGGGACTTTGTTATACTCGATAAGGGGACTTTGTTATACTCGATGAGGGGCTTGTTGTACCTGATCAGGGGACTTTATTATACTCGATCAGGGGACTTTGTTATGCTCGACCAAGGGTCTTTGTTATACCGGAACAGTGGTCTTTGTTATACTCTATCAGGGGACTTTGTTATACTCGATGAGGGGCCTTTGTTTTACTCTATCAGGGGACTTTGTTATACTGGATCTGGGGACTTTGTTATACTCGATTAGTTTTCTTTGTTATTCTTGATCAGGGGACTTTGTTACACTCGACCAGGGGCCTTTGTTGTACTCGATCAGGGGCCTTTGTTATACTCGATAAGGGGCAGTTGTTATACTCGATTAGGGGACTTTGTTATACTCGATCATGGGACTTTGTTATACTTGATCAGGGCCCTTTGTTATACTCGATGAGGGGACTTTGTTATACTCGATCAGGGGGCTTTGTTATACTTCATCAGGGGACTTTGTTATATTAGATGAGTGGACTTTGTTATACTCGATCAGGGGACTTTAATATACTCGATCAGGGGACTTTGCCTTACTCGATCGGGGAACTTTGTTATCCTCTATAAGGGGACTTTGTCATACTCGATCAGGCATCTTTGTTAAACTCGTTCAGGGGGCTCTGTTATACTCGTTCAGGTGACTTTGTTATGCTCGATAAGGGGACTTTGTTATACTCGATGAGGGGATTATTTTTACTCGATCAGGGGACTTTGCTATACTCGATCAGGGGACTTTGCTATACTCGATCAGGGGGCTTTGTTATACTCGATAAGGGGCCTTTGTTTTACTAGATGAGGGGACTTTGTTATTATCACTTAGGGGAATTTGTTATACTTGATCAGGGGACTGTTATACTTGATCAGGGGATTTTGTTATACTCGATGGGGGGCTTTGTTATTCTTGATGAGGGGACTCTGTTATACTCGATGAGGGGCCTTTGTTGTACTCGATGAGGGGCCTTTATTGTACTCGATCAGGGGCCTTTGTTGTACTCGATCAGGGGACTGTTATACTTGATCAGGGGCCTTTATTACACTCGATGAGGAAACTTTGTTATACTCGATAAGGGGCCTTTGTTATACTCGATCAGGGATCTTTGTTATACTCGTTCAGGGGGCTTTCTTATACTCGGTCATGTGACTTTGTTATACTCGATGAGGGGGTTGTGTTATACCTCATGAGGGACCTTGCTAAGGCCTGGATCAGGGTTTGGTTCATACCGATGAGGCTTTGGTTATACCCGATAAGGGCCTTGTTATACTCGATGAGGGGACTTTGTTATACTCGATCAGGGGAATTTATTATACCTGATCAGGGACTTTGTTTTTACCTGGATCAGGGACTTTTGTTATACTCGGTCAGGGGGACTTGCCGAAGGATCAGGCAGATTAGTGGATTCTGCTATACCTGGATGCAGAGGACCTTAAAATACTCGATCAGGGACATTGCTCCTACCGGATGAGAGGACTTGTTATACCTGATCAGGAATTTGTTATACTCGATCAGGGGACTTTGTTTTACTCGATCAGGGGACTTTGTTATACTCGATTAGGGGACTTTGTTATAGTTGATCAGGGCAGATTTGTGGACTTTGTTATACTCGATGAGGGACTTTAAAATACTCGATCAGGGGACATTGCTGTACTCGATGAGGGGACTTTGTTATACTCGATCAGGGGAATCTGTTTTACTCGATCAGGGGCCTTTGTTATACTCGATAAGGGGCCTTTGTTATACTCGATGAGGGGACTTTGTTATACTCGATCAGGGGAATTTGTTATACTCGATCAGGGGACTTTGTTATACTCGATGATGGGGCTTTGTTATACTCTATCAGGGGACTTTGTTATACTCGTTCAGGGGAATTTGTTTTCTTCGATCAGGGATCTTTGTTATATTCGTTCCGGGGGCTTTGTTATACTCGATGAGGGGACTTTGTTATACGCGATCAGGAGATTTTCTTATTCTCAATCAGAGGACTTTGTTATACTCGATGAGTGGGCTTTGTTATACTCGATCAGGGGAATTTGCTATACCCGATCAGGGGACTTTGTTATACTCGATCAGCGGACTTCATTATACTCTATCAGGGGACTTTGTTATACTCGATCAGGGATCTTTGTTATACTCTTTCAGGGGGCTTTGTTATTCTCGATTAGGGGAATTTGTTATACTCGATCAGGGGACTTTGTTATACTCGATGAGGGGACTTTGTTATACTCGATCAGGGGTCTTTGTTATACTCGATCAGGGCCCTTTGTTATACTCGATGAGGGGGCTTTGTTACTACTCGATCAAGTGGCTTTGTTATACTTGATCAGGGGACTTTGTTATAATAGATTTTTGGACTTTGTTATACTCGATCAGGGGACTTTAATATACTCGATGAGGGGGCTTTGTTATACTCGATCAGGGGACTTTGTTATACCCGATCAGGCGACTTTGTTATACTCGATCAGGGATCTTTGTTCTACTCTATCAGGGGACTTTGTTATACTCGATCAGGGATCTTTGTTATACTCGTTCAGGGGGCTTTGGTATACTCGTTCAGGTGACTTTGTTATAGTCGATCAGGGGACTTTAATATACTCGATGAGGGGGCTTTGTTATACTCGATGAGGGGACTTTGTTATACTCGATCAGGGGACTTTGTCTATACTCGATGAGGGGGCTTTGTCATACTCGATAAGGGGCCTTTGTTATACTCGATGAGGGGACTTTGTTATACTCGATCAGGGGAATTTGTTTTACTCGATCAGGGGACTTTGTTTTACTCGATCAGGGGACTTTATTATACTCGATCAGGGGACTTTGTTATAGTTGATTAGGGCAGATTAGTGGACTTTGTTATACTCGATGAGGGACTTTAAAATACTCGATCAGGGGACATTGCTATACTCGATGAGGGGACTTTGGTATACTCGATCAGGGGAATTTGTTATACTCGATCAGGGGCCTTTGTTATACTCGATAAGGGGCCTTTGTTATACTCGATGAGGGGACTTTGTTATACTCGATGAGGGGGCTTTGTTATACTCGATCAGGGGACTTTGTTATACACAATCAGAGGACTTTGTTATACTCGATCAGGGGCCTTTGTTATACTCGATGAGGGGCTTTGTTATACTCTCTATCAGGGGATTCTTTTGTTATACCCGGATCAGGGCCTTTGTTATACTCTCGATCGGAGGACTTTGTTATACTCAATCTGAGGACCTTTGTTATACTCGATCAGGGGCCTTTGTTATATCTGGATCTGGACTTGATATACTCTGATCAGGAGGATCTTGTTATTTCCGATGAGAGCCTTTGTTATACTGACCGTATGAATTTGTTATACTCTCGATCAGGGTCATTGCTGTACCGACCAGGGGCTTGTTGGTACTGATCAGGGCCATTGTTATACCGATAAGGGCCATGGTTATAATTGATCTGGGGACTTTGTTATACTCGATAAGGACTTTGTTATACTCGCTGATGAGGGCTTTATTATACTTCTGGATCAGGGACTTTGTTATACTCGATCAGGGTCCTTGTTATGCTCGACCATGGTCTTTGTTATACTGGATCAGTGGACTTTGTTATACTCTATCAGGGGACTTAGTTATACTCGATGAGGGGCCATTGTTTTACTCTATCAGGGGACTTTGTTATACTGGATCTGGGGACTTTGTTATACTCGATCAGTTTTCTTTGTTATTCTTGATCAGGGGACTTTGTTATACTCGACTAGGGGCCTTTGTTGTACTCGATAAGGGGCAGTTGTTATACTCGATTAGTGGACTTTGTTATACTCGATCAGGGGACTTTGTTATACTTGATCAGGGCCCTTTGTTATACTCGATGAGGGGACTTTGTTATACTCGATTAGGGGGCTTTGTTATACTTGATTAGGGGACTTTGTTATACCAGATGAGTGCACTTTGTTATACTCGATCAGGGGACTTTAATATACTCGATCAGGGGACTTTGCCTTACTCGATCAGGGAACTTTGTTATCCTCTATCAGGGGACTTTGTTATACTCGATCAGGCATCTTTGTTATACTCGTTCAGGGGGCTTTGTTATTCTCGTTCAGGTGACATTGTTATACTCGATAAGGGGACTTTGTTATACTCGATGAGGGGAATTTTTATACTCGATCAGGGGACTTTGCTTTACTCGAACAGGGGACTTTGCTATACTCGATCAGGGGGCTTTGTTATACTCGATAAGGGGCCTTTGTTATACTCGATGAGGGGACTTTGTTATTCTCACTTAGGGGAATTTGTTATACTTGATCAGGGGACTGTTATACTCGATCAGGGGATTTTGTTTTACTCGAATAGGGGCTTTGTTATTCTTGATGAGAGGACTTTGTTATACTCGATCAGGGGCCTTTGTTGTACTCGATGAGGGGCCTTTGTTGTACTCGATCAGGGGCCTTTGTTGTACTCGATCACGGGACTTTGTTATACTCGAACAGGGGCCTTTATTACACTCGATCAGGAAACTTTGTTATACTCGATAAGGGGCCTTTGTTATACTCGATCAGGGATCTTTGTTATACTCGTTCAGAGGGCTTTGTTATACTCGGTCATGTGACTTTGTTATACTCGATGAGGGGGCTGTGTTATACTCTATCAGGGGACTTTGCTATACTCGATCAGGGAAGTTTGTTATACTCGATAAGGGCCTTTGTTATACTCGATGAGGGGACTTTGTCATACTCGATCAGGGGAATTTGTTATACTCGATCAGGGGACTTTGTTTTACTCGATCAGCGGACTTTGTTATACTCGATCAGGGGACTTTGTTATAGTTGATCAGGGCAGATTAGTGGACTTTTTTATACTCGATTAGGGACTTTAAAATACTCGATCAGGGGACATTGCTATACTCGATGAGGGGACTTTGTTATACTCGATCAGGTGAATTTGTTATACTCGATCAGGGCCTTGTTATACTCGATAAGGGCCTTTTGTTATACTCTCGATGAGGGACTTTGTTATACCTCGATCAGAGGACTTTTGTTATACTCGATCAGGGCCCTTTGTTATACTCGATCAGGGGCCTTTGTTATACTCGATAAGGGCCTTTGTTATACTCGATCAGGGGACTTTGTTATATTCGATTAGGGGGCTTTGTTATACTCGATCATGGGACTTTGTTATACACAATCAGGGGACTTTGTTATACTCGATCAGGGGCCTTTGTTATACTCGATGAGGGGGCTTTGTTATACTCTATCAGGGGACTTTTTTATACTCGATCAGGGGCCTTTGTTATACTCGATCGGAGGACTTTGTTATACTCAATCTGGGACTTTGTTATACTCGATCAGGGGCCTTTGTTATATTCGATCTGGACTTTGATATACTCGATCAGGGGAATTTGTTATACTCGATCAGGGGCCTTTGTTATATTCGATGAGGAGCCTTTGTTATACTCGATCAGGCGACTTTGTTATACTCGATCAGGGGTCATTGTTGTACTCGATCAGGGAGCATTGTTGTACTCGATCTGGGGCCATTGTTATACTCGATAAGGGGCCATTGTTATACTCGATCAGGGGACTTTGTTATACTCGATAAGGGGACTTTGTTATACTCGATGAGGGGCTTTGTTATACTTGATTAGGGGACTTTGTTATACTCGATCAGGGAACTTTGTTATGCTCGACCAAGGGTCTTTGTTATACTGGATCAGTGGACTTTGTTATACTCTATCAGGGGACTTTGTTATACTTGATGAGGGGCCTTTGTTTTACTCTATCAGGGGACTTTGTTATATTGGATCTGGGGACTTTGTTATACTCGATCAGTTTTCTTTGTTATTCTTGATCAGGGGACTTTGTTATACTCGACCAGGGGCCTTTGTTGTACTCGATAAGGGGCAGTTGTAATACTCGATTAGGGGACTTTGTTATACTCGATCAGGGGACTTTGTTATACTTGATCAGGGCCCTTTGTTATACTCGATGAGGGGACTTTGTTATACTCGATCAGGGGGCTTTGTTATACTTGATCAGGGGACTTTGTTATACTAGATGAGTGGACTTTGTATTACTCGATCAGGGGACTTTAATATACTCGATCAGGGGACTTTGCCTTACTCGATCAGGGAACATTGTTATCCTCTATCAGGGGACTTTGTTATACTCGATCAGGCATCTTTGTTATACTCGTTCAGGGGGCTTTGTTATACTCGTTCAGGTGACATTGTTATACTCGATAAGGGGACTTTGTTATACTCGATGAGGGGACTTTTTATACTCGTTCAGGGGACTTTGCTATACTCGATCAGGGGACTTTGCTATACTCGATCAGGGGGCTTTGTTATACTCGATAAGGGGCCTTTGTTATACTCGATGAGGGGACTTTGTTATTCTCACTTAGAGGAATTTGTTATACTTGATCAGGGGACTGTTATACTTGATCAGGGGATTTTCTTATACTCGATGAGGGGCTTTGTTATTCTTGATGAGGGGACTTTGTTATACTCGACCAGGGGCCTTTGTTGTACTCGATGAGGGGCCTTTATTGTACTCGATCAGGGGCCTTTGTTGTACTCGATCACAGGACTTTTTTATATTCGATCAAGGGCCTTTATTACACTCGATCAGGAAACATTGTTATACTCGATAAGGGGCCTTTGTTATACTCGATCAGGGATCTTTGTTATACTCGTTCAGGGGGCTTTGTTATACTCGGTCATGTGACTTTGTTAAACTCGATGAGGGGGCTGTGTTTTACTCTATCAGGGGACTTTGCTATACTCGATCAGGGAAGTTTGTTATACTCGATAAGGGGCCTTTGTTATACTCGATGAGGTGACTTTGTTATACTCGATCAGGGGAATTTGTTATACTCGATCAGGGGACTTTGTTTTACTCGATCAGAGGACTTTGTTATAGTTGATCAGGGCAGATTAGTGGACTTTGTTATATTCGATGAGGGACTTTAAAATACTCGATCAGGGGACATTGCTATACTCGATGAGGGGACTTTGTTATACTCGATCAGGGGAATTTGTTATACTCGATCAGGGGCCTTTGCTATACTCGATAAGGGGCCTTTGTTATACTCGATGAGGGGACTTTGTTATACACGATCAGAGTGGGATTCCTTTGTTGTTTCCGGGATCAGGGCCCTTGTTATACTCTCGATGAGGCTTGAGCTACTACTCGACTGCGCTTTATACTTGATCAGGGACTTTTGGTTATGTACTCAGATTAGGTGGACTTTTTGTTATACTCGATCATGGAAAACCTATACTCGATGAGGGCTTTTGTTATACTCGGATCAGGGGATCTTTGTTATACCCGATCAGGCGACTTTGTTGTTTCCGGATCAGGCGACTTTGTTATACTCTCGATCAGGATCTTGTTCTACCTCATCAGGGGATTCTTTGTTATACTCGATCAGGATCTTGTTATACTCGTTCAGGGGGTTTTGTTATACTCTGCTCAGGTGACTTTGTTATAGCCGATAAGGGACTTTGTTATACCTGGATCAGGGGGCTTTTGTTATACTCAAGCGAGGGGATTCTTTGTTATACTCGATAAGGGGCCTTTGTTATACTCGATGAGGGGACTTTGTTATACTCGATCAGGGGACTTTAATATACTCGATCAGGGGACTTTGTCTATACTCGATGAGGGGGCTTTGTTATACTCGATAAGGGGCCTTTCTTATACTCGATGAGGGGACTTTGTTATACGCGATTAGGGGAATTTGCTATACTCGATCAGGGGACTTTGTTTTACTCGATCAGGGGACTTTGTTATACTCGATCAGGGGACTTTGTTATAGTTGATCAAGGCAGATTAGTGGACTTTGTTATACTCGATGAGTGACTTTAAAATACTCGATCAGGGGACATTGCTATACTCGATGAGGGGACTTGTTATTCTCGATCAGGGAATTTGTTATACCAGATAAGGGCCGGTTATACCGATCAGGACTTTTGTTATACTCGATGAGGGGACTTTGTTATACTCGATCAGGGGAATTTGTTTTACTCGATCAGGGGACTTTGTTATACTCGATCAAGGGACTTTGTTATAGTTGATCAGGGCAGATTAGTGGACTTTGTTATACTCGATGACGGACTTTAAAATACTCGATCAGGGGACATTGCTATACTCGATGAGGGGACTTTGTTATACTCGATCAGGGGAATTTGTTATACTCGATCAGGGGCCTTTGTTATACTCGATAAGGGGCCTTTGTTATACTCGATGAGGGGACTTTGTTATACTCGATGAGGGGGCTTTTTTATACTCGATCAGGGGACTTTGTTATACACAATCAGGGGACTTTGTTATACTCGATCAGGGGCCTTTGTTATACTCGATGAGGGGGCTTTGTTTTACTCTATCAGGGGACTTTGTTATACCTGGGATCTTTGGACTTGTTATATTCGCTAGATCAGTTTTTGTTATTCTTGGATCAGGGGATTTTTGCGAGCCTTGACCAGGGCCTTTGTTGTACTCGATGAGGGGCCTTTGTTATACTCGATAAGGGGCAGTTGTTATACTCGATTAGGGGACTTTGTTATACTCGATCAGGGGAATTTGTTATACTCGATCAGGGGACTTTGTTATACTCGATGATGGGGCTTTGTTATACCCTATGAGGGGACTTTGTTATACTCGTTCAGGGGAATTTGTTTTCTCCGATCAGGGATCTTTGTTATACTCGTTCCGTGGGCTTTGTTATACTCGATCAGGGGACTTTGTTATACTGGATCTGGGGACTTTGTTATACTCGATCAGTTTTCTTTGTTATTCTTGATCAGGGGACTTTGTTATACTCGACCAGGGGCCTTTGTTGAACTCGATGAGGGGCCTTTGTTTTACTCTATCAGGGGACTTTGTTATACTGGATCTGGGGACTTTGTTATACTCGATCAGTTTTCTTTGTTATTCTTGATCAGGGGACTTTGTTATACTCGACCAGGGGCCTTTGTTGTACTCGATCAGGGGCCTTTGTTTTACTCGATAAGGGGCAGTTGTTATACTCGATTAGGGGACTTTGTTATACTCGATCATGGGACTTTGTTATACTTGATCATGGCCCTTTGTTATACTCGATGAGGGGACTTTGCTATACTCGATCACGGGGCTTTGTTATACTTGATCAGGGGACTTTGTTATATTAGATGAGTGGACTTTGTTATACTCGATCAGGGGACTTTAATATACTCGATCAGGGGACTTTGCCTTACTCGATCAGGGAACTTTGTTATCCTCTATCAGGGGACTTTATCATACTCGATCAGGCATCTTTGTTATACTCGTTCAGGGGGCTTTGTTATACTCGTTCAGGTGACTTTGTTATACTCGATAAGGGGACTTTGTTTTACTCGATGAGGGGACTTTTTATACTCGATCAGGGGACTTTGCTATACTCGATCAGGGGACTTTGCTATACTCGATCAGGGGGCTTTGTTATACTAGATAAGGGCCCTTTGTTATACTCGATGAGGGGACTTTGTTATTCTCACTTAGGGGAATTTGTTATACTTGATCAGGGGACTGTTATACTTGATCAGGGGATTTTGTTATACTCGATGAGGGGCTTTGTTATTCTTGATGAGGGGACTTTGTTATCATCGATCAGGGGCCTTTGTTGTACTCGATGAGGGGCCTTTATTGTACTCGATCAGGGGCCTTTGTTGAACTCGATCAGGGGACTTTGTTATACTCTATCAGGGGCCTTTATTACACTCGATCAGGGAACTTTGTTATACTCGATAAGGGGCCTTTGTTATACTCGATCAGGGATCTTTGTTATACTCGTTCAGGAGGCTTTCTTATACACGGTCATGTGACTTTGTTATGCTCGATGAGGGGGCTGTGTTATACTCTATGAGGGGACTTTGCTATACTCGATCAGAGAAGTTTGTTATACTCGATAAGGGGCCTTTGTTATACTCGATGAGGGGACTTTGTTATACTCGATCAGGGGAATTTGTTATACTCGATCAGGGGACTTTGTTTTACTCGATCAGGGGACTTTGTTATACTCGATCAGGGGAATTTGTTATAGTTGATCAGTGCAGATTAGTGGACTTTGTTATACTCGATGAGGGACTTTAAAATACTCGATCAGGGGACATTGCTATACTCGATGAGGGAACTTTGTTATACTTGATCAGGGGAATTTGTTATACTCGATCAGGGGCCTTTGTTATACTCGATAAGGGGCCTTTGTTATACTCGATGAGGGGAATTTGTTATATTCGATCAGGGGAATTTGTTATACTCGATCAAGGGACTTTGTTATGCTCGATGAGGGGGCTTTGTTATACTCTATCAGTGGACTTTGTTATACTCGTTCAGGGGAATTTGTTTTCTTCGATCAGGGATCTTTGTTATACTCGTTCCGGGGGCTTTGTTATACTCGATCAGGGGACTTTGTTATACGCGATCAGGAGACTTTCTTATTCTCAATCAGAGGACTTTGTTATACTCGATGAGTGGACTTTGTTATACTCGATCAGGGGAATTTGCTATACCCGATCAGGGGACTTTGTTATACTCGATCAGCGGACTTTGTTATACTCTATCAAGGGACTTTGTTATACTCGATCAGGGATCTTTGTTATACTCTTTCAGGGGGCTTTGTTATTCTCGATTAGGGGAATTTGTTATACTCGATCAGGGGACTTTGTTATACTCGATTAGGGGACTTTGTTATACTCGATCAGGGGACTTTGTTATACTCGATCAGGGCCCTTTGTTATACTCGATGAGGGGGCTTTGTTACTACTCGATCAAGTGGCTTTGTTATACTTGATCAGGGGACTTTGTTATACTAGATTAGTGGACTTTGTTATACTCGATCAGGGGACTTTAATATACTCGATGAGGGGGGCTTTGTTATACTCGATCAGGGGACTTTGTTATACCCGATCAGGCGACTTTGTTATACTCGATCAGGGGACATTGTTATACTCGATCAGCGATCTTTGTTATACTCTATCAAGGGACTTTGTTATACTCGATCAGAGATCTTTGTTATATTCGTTCAGGGGCTTTGTTATACTCGTTCAGGTGACTTTGTTATACTCGATTAGGGGACTTTGTTATACTCGTTCAGGGGGCTTTGTTATACTCGATGAGGGGACTTTGTTATACTCGATGAGGGGACTTTAATATACTCGATGAGGGGGCTTTGTTATACTCGATGAGGGGACTTTGTTATACACTATCAGGGGACTTTGTCTATACTCGATGAGGGGGCTTTGTTATACTCGATAAGGGGCCTTTGTTATACTCGATGAGGGGACTTTGTTATACTCGATCAGGGGACTTTGTTTTACTCGGTCAGGGGACTTTGTTATACTCGATCAGGGGACTTTGTTATTCTCGATCAGGGGACTTTGTTATAGTTGATCGGGCAGATTAATTGGACTTTGTTATACTCATTTGAGGGACTTTAAAATACTCGATCAAGGACATTGCGCTATATACTCGATGGGGGACTTTTATTGTTACTTGCTCTCGATCAGAATTTGTTATATACTCGATAAGGGGCCTTTGTTATACTCGATCAGGGACTTTGTTATACTCGATCAGGGGAATTTGTTATACTCGATCAGGGGACTTTGTTTTACTCGATCAGGGGACTTTGTTATACTCGATCAGGGGACTTTGTTATAGTTGATCAGGGCAGATTAGTGGACTTTGTTATACTCAATGAGGGACTTTAAAATACTCGATCAGGGGACATTACTATACTCGATGAGGGGACTTTGTTATACTCGAGAAGGGAAATTTGTTTTACTCGATCAGGGGCCTTTGTTATACTCGATAAGGGGCCTTTATTATACCCGATGAGGGGACTTTGTTATACTCGATCAGGGGAATTTGTTATACTCGATCAGGGGACTTTGTTTTACTCGATGATGGGGCTTTGTTATACTCTATCAGGGGACTATGTTATACTCGTTCAGGGGAATTTGTTTTCTTCGATCAGGGATCTTTGTTATACTCGTTCCGGGGGCTTTGTTATACTCGATCAAGGACTTTGTTATACTCGATCAGAGATTTGCCTTATACCCGATCAGGGGACTTTGTTATACTCGATCAGCGGACTTTGTTTTACTCTATCAGGGGACTTTGTTATACTCGATCAGGGATCTTTGTTATACTCTTTCAGGGGGCTTTGTTATTCTCGATTAGGGGAATTTGTTATACTCGATCAGGGGACTTTGTTATACTCGATGAGGGGACTTTGTTATACTCGATGAGGGGACTTTGTTATACTCGATCAGGGCCCTTTGTTATACTCCATGAGGGGGCTTTGTTACTACTCGATCAAGTGGCTTTGTTATACTTGATCAGGGGACTTTGTTATACTAGATTAGTGGACTTTGTTATACTCGATCAGGGGACTTTAATATACTCGATGAGGGGGCTTTGTTATACTCGATCAGGGGACTTTGTTATACCCGATCAGGCGACTTTGTTATACTCGATCAGGCGACTTTGTTATGCTCGATCAGGGATCTTTGTTCTACTCTATCAGGGGACTTTGTTATACTCGATCAGGGATCTTTGTTATACTCGTTCAAGGGGCTTTGTTATACTCGTTCAGGTGACTTTGTTATACTCGATCAGGGGACTTTGTTATACTCGATCAGGGGGCTTTGTTATACTCGATGAGGGGACTTTGTTATACTCGATGAGGGGACTTTAATATACTCGATGAGGGGGCTTTGTAATACTCGATGAGGGGACTTTGTTATACTCGATCAGGGGACTTTGTCTATACTCGATGAGGGGGCTTTGTTATACTCGATAAGGGGCCTTTGTTATACTCGATGAGGGGACTTTGTTATACTCGATCAGGGGAATTTGTTATACTCAATCAGGGGACTTTGTTTTACTCGATCAGGGGAATTTGTTATACTCGATCAGGGGACTTTGTTATAGTTGATCAGGGCAGATTAGTGGACTTTGTTATACTCGATGAGGGACTTTAAAATACTCGATCAGGGGACATTGCTATACTCGATGAGGGGACTTTGTTATACTCGATCAAGGGAATTTATTATACTCGATCAGGGGCCTTTGTTATACTCGATAAGGGGCCTTTGTTATACTCGATGAGGGGACTTTGTTATACTTGATGAGGGGGCTTTGTTATGCTCGATCAGGGGACTTTGTTATACACAATCAGGGGACTTTGTTATGCTCGATCAGGGGCCTTTGTTATACTCGATGAGGGGGCTTTGTTATACTCTATCAGGGGACTTTGTTATACTCGATCAGGGGCATTTGTTATACTCGATCGGAGGACTTTGTTATACTCAATCTGGGAACTTTGTTATACTCGATCAGGGGCCTTTGTTATATTCGATCTGGACTTTGATATACTCGATCAGAGGACTTTGTTATACTCGATGAGGAGCCTTTGTTATACTCGATCAGGCGAATTTGTTATACTCGATCAGGGGTCATTGTTGTACTCGATCAGGGGGCTTTGTTGTACTCGATCAGGGGCCATTGTTATACTCGATAAGGGGCCATTGTTATACTCGATCTGGGGACTTTGTTATACTCGATAAGGGGACTTTGTTATACTCGATGAGGGGCTTTGTTATACTTGATCAGGGGACTTTGTTATACTCGATCAGGGAACTTTGTTATGCTCGACCAAGGGTCTTTGTTATACTGGATCAGTGGACTTTGTTATACTCTATCAGGGGACTTTGTTATACTCGATGAGGGGCCTTTGTTTTACTCTATCAGGGGACTTTGTTATACTGGATCTGGGGACTTTGTTATACTCGATCAGTTTTCTTTGTTATTCTTGATCAGGGGACTTTGTTATACTCGACCAGGGGCCTTTGTTGTACTCGATAAGGGGCAGTTGTTATACTCGATTAGGGGACTTTGTTATACTCGATCAGGGGACTTTGTTATACCTGATCAGGGGACTTTGTTATACTCGATGAGGGGACTTTGTTATACTCGATCAGGGGGCTTTGTTATACTTGATCAGGGGACTTTGTTATACTAGATGAGTGGACTTTCTTATTCTCGATCAGGGGAATTTAATATACTCGATCAGGCATCTTTGTTATACTCGTTCAGGGGGCTTTGTTATACTCGTTCAGGTGACTTTGTTATACTCGATAAGGGGACTTTGTTATACTCGATGAGGGGACTTTTTATACTCGATCAGGGGACTTTGCTATACTCGATCAGGGGACTTTGCTATACTCGATGAGGGGGCTTTGTTATACTCGATAAGGGGCCTTGTTTTACTCGATGAGGGGACTTTGTTATTCTCACTTAGGGGAATTTGTTATTCTTGATCAGGGGTCTGTTATACATGATCAGGGGATTTTGTTATACTCGATGAGGGGCATTGTTATTCTTGATGAGGGGACTTTGTTATACTCGATCAGGGGCCTTTGTTGTACTCGATGAGGGGCCTTTATTATACTCGATCAGGGGCCTTTGTTGTACTCGATCACGGGACTTTGTTATACTCGATCAGGGGCCTTTATTACACTCGATCAGGAAACTTTGTTATACTCGATAAGGGGCCTTTGTTATACTCGATCAGGGATCTTTGTTATACTCGTTCAGGGGGCTTTGTTATACTCGGTCATGTGACTTTGTTATACTCGATGAGGGGGCTGTGTTATACTCTATGAGGGGACTTTGCTATACTCGATCAGGGAAGTTTGTTATACTCGATAAGGGGCCTTTGTTATACTCGATGAGGACACTTTGTTATACTCGATCAGGGGAATTTGTTATACTCGATCAGGGGACTTTGTTTTACTCGATCAGGGGACTTTGTTATACTCGATCAGGGGACTTTGTTATAGTTGATCAGGGCAGATAAGTGGACTTTGTTATACTCGATGAGGGACTTTAAAATACTCGATTAGGGGACATTGCTATACTCGATGAGGGGACTTTGTTATACTCGATCAGGGGAATTTGTTATACTCGATCAGGGGCCTTTGTTATACTCGATAAGGGGCTTTTGTTATACTCGAGCAAGGGACTTTGTTATACACAATTAGGGGACTTTGTTATACTCGATCAGGGGCCTTTGTTATATTCGATGAGGGGGCTTTTTTATACTCTATCAGGGGACTTTGTTATACTCGTTCAGGGGAATTTGTTATCTTCGATGAGGGATCTTTGTTATACTCGTTCCGGGGGCTTTGTTATACTCGATCAGGGGACTTTGTTATACGCGATCAGGAGACTTTCTTATTCTCAATCAGAGGACTTTGTTATACTCGATGAGTGGACTTTGTTATACTCGATCAGGGGAATTTGCTATACCCGATCAGGGGACTTTTATATACTCGATCAGCGGACTTTGTTATACTCTATTAGGGGACTTTGTTATACTCGATCAGGGGACTTTGTTATAGTTGATCAGGGCAGATTAGTGGACTTTGTTATACTCGATGAGGGACTTTAAAATACTCGATCAGGGGACATTGCTATATACTCGATGAGGGACTTTATTGCTCTCGATAGGGAACTTTGTTATACTCGATGGGGACTTTTTATACTCGATCAGGACTTGCTATACTCGATCAGGGGACTTTGCTATACTCGATCAGGGGCTGTTATACTCGATCAGGGCCTTTGTTATACTCGATGAGGGGGACTTGTTATTATTCTCATAGAAATTTTGTTATATGATCGAGGACATTATAGCAGTCAGGATTTTGTTATACTCGATGGGGGCTTTGTTATTCTTGATGAGGGGACTTTGTTATACTCGATGAGGGGCCTTTGTTGTACTCGATCAGGGGCCTTTGTTGTACTCGATCAGGGGCCTTTGTTGTACTCGATCACAGGACTTTGTTATACTCGATCAGGGGCCTTTATTACACTCGATCAGGAGACTTTGTTATACTCGATAAGGGGCATTTGTTATACTCGATCAGGGATCTTTGTTATACTCGTTCAGGGGGCTTTGTTATACTCGGTCATGTGACTTTGTTATACTCGATGAGGGGGCTGTGTTATACTCTATCAGGGGACTTTGCTATACTCGATCATGGAAGTTTGTTATACTCGATAAGTGGCCTTTGTTATACTCGATGAGGGGACTTTGTTATACTCGATCAAGGGAATTTTTTATACTCGATCAGGGGACTTTGTTTTACTCGATCAGGGGACTTTGTTATACTCAATCAGGGGACTTTGTTATAGTTGATCAGGGCAGATCAGTGGAATTTGTTATACTCGATGAGGGACTTTAATATACTCGATCAGGGGACATTGCTATACTCGATGAGGGGACTTTGTATATACTCGATCAGGGGATTTTGTTATACTCGATTAGGGGCCTTTGTTATACTCGATCAGGGGACTTTGTTATACACAATCAGGGGACTTTGTTATACTCGATCAGGGGCCTTTGTTATACTCGATGAGGGGACTTTGTTATACTCTATCAGGGGACTTTGCTATACTCGATAAGGGGACTTTAATATACTCGATCACTAGACTTTGTTATACTCGTTCAGGGGAATTTGTTATCTTCGATCAGGGATCTTTGTTATACTCGTTCCGGGGGCTTTGTTATACTCGATCAGGGGACTTTGTTATACGCGATCAGGAGACTTTCTCATTCTCATTCAGAGGACTTTGTTATACTCGATGAGTGGACTTTGTTATACTCGATCAGGGAATTTAATATACTCGATCAGGGGAATTTGCTATACCCGATCAGGGGACTTTGTTATACTCGATCAGGGGACTTTGTTATACTTTATCAGCGGACTTTGTTATACTCGATCAGGGATCTTTGTTATATTCGTTCAGGGGGCTTTGTTATTCTCGATTAGGGGAATTTGTTATATTCGATGAGGGGACTTTGTTATATTCGATGAGGGGACTTTGTTATACTCGATCAGGGGACTTTGTTATACTCGATCAGGGATATTTGTTCTACTCTATCAGGGGACTTTGTTATACTCGATCACGGATCTTTGTTATACTCGTTCAAGGGGCTTTGTTATACTCGTTCAGGTGACTTTGATATACTCGATCAGGGGACTTTGTTATACTCGATCAGGGGGCTTTGTTATACTCGATGAGGGGACTTTGTTATACTCGATGAGGGGACTTTAATATACTCGATGAGGGGGCTTTGTTATACTCGATGAGGGGACTTTGTTATACTCGATCAGGGGACTCTGTCTATACTCGATGAGGGGGCTTTGTTATACTCGATAAGGGGCCTTTGTTATACTCGATGAGGGGACTTTGTTTTACTCGATCAGGGGACTTTGTTATGCTCGATCAGGGGACTTTGTTATACTCAGTCATGTGACTTTTGTTATACTCGATGAGGGCTGTGTTGCATACTCTATGAGGGACTTTATATACTCGATGAGGGGACTTTGTTATACTCGATCAGGGGAATTTGTTATACTCGATCAGGGGCCTTTGTTATACTCGATGAGGGGACTTTGTTATACACGATCAGGGGAATTTATTATACTCAATCAGGGGACTTTGTTATACACAATCAGGGGACTTTGTTATACTCGATCAGGAGCCTTTGTTATACTCGATGAGGTGGCTTTGTTATACTCTATCAGGGGACTTTGTTATACTCGTTCAGGGGAATTTGTTATCTTCGATCAGGGATCTTTGTTATACTCGTTCCGGGGGCTTTGTTATACTCTATCAGGGGACTTTGTTATACGCGATCAGGAGACTTTCTTATTCTCAATCAGAGGACTTTGTTATACTCGATGAGTGGACTTTGTTATACTCGATCAGGGGAATTTGCTCTTCCCGATCAGGGGACTTTGTTATACTCGATCAGCGGACTTTGTTATACTCTATCGGGGGACTTTGTTATACTCGATCAGGGATCTTTGTTATACTCTTTCAGGGGGCTTTGTTTTTCTCGATTAGAGGAATTTGTTATACTCGATCAGGGGACTTTGTTATACTCGATGAGGGGACTTTGTTATACTCGATCAGGGGACTTTGTTATACTCTATCAGGGCCCTTTGTTATACTCGATGAGGGGCTTTGTTACTACTCGATCAAGTGGCTTTGTTATACTTGATCAGGGGACTTTGTTATACTAGATTAGTGGACGTTGTTATACTCGATCAGGGGACTTTAATATACTCGATGAGGGGGCTTTGTTATACTCGATCAGGGGACTTTGTTATACCCGATCAGGCGACTTTGTTATACTCGAGCAGGGGACTTTGTAATACTCGATCAGGGATCTTTGTTCTACTCTATCAGGGGACTTTGTTATACTCGATTAGGGACATTTGTGCTCTCCGTTCAGGGGCTATTACCGCCCTCGTTCAGGTGACGTATACTCGATCCAGGGGACTTTGTTATACTCGATCGAGAACTTTGTTATATGATGGGGACTTGTTATACTCGATCAGGGACTTTGTTATGGCTCGATCAGGGGGCTTTGTTATACTCGATGAGGGACTTTGTTATACTCGATATAGAGGACTTTGTTTTATTCGATTAGGGACTTTGTTAATACTCATTGAGACTTTGTTATACTCGATCAGGGGACTTTGTCTATACTCGATGAGGGGGCATTGTTATACTCGATAAGGGGCCTTTGTTATACTCGATGAGGGGACTTTGTTATACTCGATCAGCAGAATTTGTTATACTCGATCAGGGGACTTTGTTTTACTCGATCAGGGGATTTTGTTATACTCGATCAGGGGACTTTGTTATAGGTGATCAGGGCAGATTAGTGGACTTTGTTATACTCGATGAGGGACTTTAAAATACTCGATCAGGGGACATTGCTATACTCGATGAGGGGACTTTGTTATACTCGATCAGGGCAATTTGTTATACTCGATCAGGGGCCTTTGTTATACGCGATAAGGGGCCTTTGTTATACTCGATCACTGGACTTTGTTATACTCGATGAGGGGGCTTTGTTATACTCGATCAGGGGACTTTGTTATACACAATCAGGGGACTGTGTTATACTCGATCAGGGGCCTGTGTTATACTCGATGAGGGGGCTTTGTTATACTATATTAGGGGACTTTGTTATACTCGATCAGGGGCCTTTGTTATACTCGATCGGAGGACTTTGTTATACTCAATCTGGGGACTTTGTTATACTCGATCAGGGGCCTTTGTTATGTTCGATCTGGACTTTGATATACTCGATAAGGGGCCATTGTTATACTCCATCAGGGGACTTTGTTATACTCGATAAGGGGACTTTGTTATACTCGATGAGGTGCTTTGTTGTACTCGATTAGGGGCCATTGTTATACTCGATATGGGGCCATTGTTATACTCGATCAGGGGACTTTGTTAAACTCGATAAGGGGACTTTGTTATACTCGATGAGGGGCTTTGTTATACTTGATCAGGGGACTTTGTTGTACTCGATCAGGGGACTTTGTTATGCTCGACCAAGGGTCTTTGTTATACTGGATCAGTGGACTTTGTTATGCTCTATCAGGGGACTTTGTTATACTCGATGAGGGGCCTTTGTTTTACTCTATCAGGGGACTTTGTTATACTGGATCTGGGGACTTTGTTATCCTCGATCAGTTTTCTTTGTTATTCTTGATCAGGGGACTTTGTTATACTCGACCAGTGGCCTTTGTTGTACTCGATAAGGGGCAGTTGTTATACTCGATTAGGGGACTTTGTTATACTCGATCAGGGGACTTTGTTATACTTGATCAGGGCCCTTTGTTATACTCGATGAGGGGAAATTTGTTATACTCGATCAGGGGGCTTTGTTATACTTGATCAGGGGACTTTGTTATGCTAGATGAGTGGACTGTGTAATACTCGATCAGGGGACTTTAATATACTCGATCAGGGGACTTTGCCTTGCTCGATCAGGGAACTTTGTTATCCTCTATCAGGGGACTTTGTTATACTCGATCAGGCATCTTTGTTATACTCGTTCAGGGGGCTTTGTTATACTCGTTCAGGTGACTTTGTTATACTCGATAAGGGGACTTTGTTATACACGATGAGGGGACTTTTTATACTCGATCAGGGGACTTTGCTATACTCGATCAAGGGACTTTGCTATACTCGATCTGGGGGCTTTGTTATACTCGATAAGGGGCCTTTGTAATACTCGATGAGGGGACTTTGTTATTCTCACATAGGGGAATTTGTTATACTTGATCAGGGGACTGTTATACTTGATCAGGGGATTTTGTTTTACTCGATGAGGGGCTTTGTTATTCTTGATGAGGGGACTTTGTTATACTCGATCAGGGGCCTTTGTTGTACTCGATGAGGGGCCTTTATTGTACTCGATCAGGGGGCTTTGTTGTACTCGATCACGGGACTTTGTTATACTCGATCAGGGGCCTTTATTACATTCGATCAGGAAACTTTGTTATACTCGATAAGGGGCCTTTGTTATACTCGATCAGGGATCTTTGTTATACTCGATCAGGGGGCTTTGTTATACTCGGTCATGTGACTTTGTTATACTCGATGAGGGGGCTGTGTTATACTCTATTAGGGGACTTTGCTATACTCGATCAGGGAAGTTTGTTATACTCGATAAGGGGCCTTTGTATACTCGATGAGGGGACTTTGTTATACTCGATCAGGGGAATTTGTTATACTCGATCAGGGGACTTTGTTTTACTCGATCAGGGGACTTTGTTATACTCGATCAGGGGACTTTGTTATAGTTGATTAGGGCAGATCAGTGGACTTTGTTATACTCGATGAGGGACTTTAATATAATCGATCAGGGGACATTGCTATACCCGATGAGGGGACTTTGTATATACTCGATCAGGGGATTTTGTTATACTCGATCAGGGGCCTTTGTTATACTCGATCAGGGGACTTTGTTATACACAATCAGGGGACTTTGTTATACTCGATCAGGGGCCTTTGTTATACTCGATGAGGGGACTTTGTTATACTCTATCAGGGGACTTTGTTATACTCGATAAGGGGACTTTAATATATTCGATCACGGGACTTTGTTATACTCGTTCAGGGGAATTTGTTATCTTCGATCAGGGATCTTTGTTATACTCGTTCCGGGGGCTTTGTTATACTCGATCAGGGGACTTTGTTATACGCAATCAGGAGACTTTCTCATTCTCAATCAGAGGACTTTGTTATACTCGATGAGTGGACTTTGTTATACTCGATCAGGGAATTTAATATACTCGATCAGGGGAATTTGCTATACCCGATCAGGGGACTTTGTTATACTCGATCAGCGGACTTTGTTATACTCTATCAGGGGACTTTGTTATACTCGATCAGGGATCTTTGTTATACTCTTTCAGGGGGCTTTGTTATTCTCGATTAGGGGAATTTGTTATACTCGATCAGGGGACTTTGTTATACTCGATGAGGGACTTTGTTATACTTGATCAGGGGATTCTTTGTTATACCTGGATCAGGCCCCTTTTTGTTATACTCTCGATGAGGGGACTTTCTTATACTCGATCGGGGAGCTTTGTTATACTTGGATCTGTAAGGTTTGTTATACTCGATGAGTGGACTTTGTTATACTCGATCAGGGAATTTAATATACTCGATCAGGGGAATTTGCTATACCCGATCAGGGGACTTTGTTATACTCGATGAGGGGACTTTGTTATACTTTATCAGGGGACTTTGTTATACTCGATCAGGGATCTTTGTTTTACTCGTTCAGGGGGCTTTGTTATTCTCGATTAGGGGAATTTGTTATACTCGATGAGGAGACTTTGTTATACTCGATGAGGGGACTTTGTTGTACTCGATCAGGGGACTTTGTTATACTCGATCAGGGATATTTGTTCTACTCTATCAGGGGACTTTGTTATACTCGATCACGGATCTTTGTTATACTCGTTCAAGGGGCTTTGTTATACTCGTTCAGGTGACTTTGTTATACTCAATCAGGGGACTTTGTTATACTCGATCAGGGGGCTTTGTTATACTCGATGAGGGGACTTTGTTATACTCGATGAGGGGACTTTAATATACTCGATGAGGGGACTTTGTTTATAATTTCCGGGATGAGGACTTTGTTATACTCGATCAGGGACTTTTGTCTATAATTGATGAGGGGCTTTGTTATACTCGATAAGGGCCTTTATACTCGATGAGGGACTTTGTTATACCTCGATCAGGGGAATTTGTTATACTCTGGATCAGGGACTTTAGTTTACTCGATCAGGGGACTTTGTTATACTCGATCAGGGGACTTTGTTATAGTTGATCAGGGCAAATTAGTGGAGTTTGTTATACTCGATGAGGGACTTTAAAATACTCGATCAGGGGACATTGTTATATTCGATCTGGACTTTGATATACTCGATCAGGGGACTTTGTTATACTCGATCAGGGGCCTTTGTGATATTCGATGAGGAGCCTTTGTTATACTCGATCAGGCGACTTTGTTATACTCGATCAGGGGTCATTGTTATACTCGATCAGGGGGCTTTGTTTTACTCGATCAGGGGCCATTGTTATACTCGATAAGGGGCCATTGTTATACTCGATCAGGGACTTTGTTAAACTCGATAAGGGGCCTTTGTTATAC
>NW_024717904.1:0-12135 GCF_018991925.1 Homarus americanus
TCAGTGTGCTTCGTTTCAGTTACGTATTCACCATCACCTGTTAGCCATCATCACCTGTTAGCCTCATCTGTTTGATCACCATCACCTGTTAGCCAACATCACCTGTTGGCCACCATCACTGGCCAGCCATCATCACCTGTTGGCCACTCTCCTGTTAGCCACCATCACCTGTTAGCCACCATCCATCCTGTTGGCCACCATCACCTGTTAGCCACCATCTCCTGTTAGCCCCATCACCTGTTGATCGCCATCACCTATTAGCCACCATCACCTGTGAAGCCACCATCACCTGTTGACCACCATCACCTGTTGGCCACCATCACCTGTTCAATCACCCTTCACCTGTTGCCACCATCACCTTTTGACACTGCTACTTGCCACTCACCTGTTGCCACCATCACCTGTTGGCCACCATCACCTGTTGGCCACCATCTTATTGGCCCCATCACCTGTTGGCCACTATCACCTGTTATTTACCATCACCTATTGGTCTTTAGCCCCCCATCACCTGTTAGCCCCCATCACCTGTTGGCCACCATCACCTGTTAGCCATCACCTGTTAGCCCCATCACCTGTTAGCCACCATCACCTGTTAGCCACCATCACCCATCAGCAGTTGGCAGGTGGTCGCGGGCTGCTGGGCTGCACAGTTTGTGCGCAAAACCTTCGGTATTTTACACCCAAACCAATTCGTTGCCGCATGCGCAAACGCGGTACACATGCGCAAACGCTTCGGTACACATGCACTCCAGCCTTCGGTACACGTAATACGCTTGGTACACATGCCCAATGAACTCTGGTACACATGCTAATAACCTTTTTTGCCAATAACAATTCGGTGCCGCATACGCAAGAACGCTTCGGTACATGCGCCAGGCCTTCGGTGCCACATGCCAAGGCGCTTCGGTGCCGTGCGCAAACCCTTGTTTGTGCGCAAACGTTTCGGTGCACATGCACCAAGGCACTTGGTTCCGATGCGCCCAAAACGCTTCGTTACGTGCGCAAACATTCTGTGCATGCGCAAAACGCTTCGGTGCACATGCGCAAACGCCGGTGCACATGCGCAAGAACGCTTCGGTGCACATGCGCCAAACACTTCGGTACCACATGCGCCAAACGCTGGTGACGTATAAAACGCTTCGGTGCACATGCAAAGGCGCTGGTACACTGCACCCAAGCACTTCGGTACATGCGCCAAAAAGGCCTTCGGTGCCATGCGCAAGCACGCCTCGGTACTTGCACGCAATGCCTCTGGTGCACCATAAAAACGCTTCGGTACACATGCACTCAAAAACGCTTCGGTGCCACAGCCGCAAAACAATTCGTGTGCGCCAAACGCTGGTGCCCCATGCAAACAGTTCGGTACGTGCACCCAAAACGCTTCGGTACACGATGCGCAAAATCGTCAGGACTTCGGTACGTGCGCCAGAGACTGATACTGCGTGCCAGAACGTCTCGGTGCCGTGCCCAAAGCACTTCGGTGCACACATGCGCAAAACGCCGGTGCATGCGCAGGAAACTTCGGTACCTGCGCAAAACACTCGGTACCCATGCACCAGAACGCTCGGTAACGTGCGCAAAACGCCTATTGCGTGCACCCACGCGGTGCGTCACGCCAAGAGCGCCGGTACATGCGCCAAAGAACGCTTCGGTACGTCATTAAAACCTTCGGTACCCATGCGCCAAAAGCACTTCGGTGCAATGCGCCAAGAACGCTCTGGTTACATGTGCGCCAAACACTTCGGTGCACATCTTAAGGCCTTCGGTGCATGCGCCCAAAACCTTCGGTTCGCGCCAAGAACGCTTCGTTTACATGCGCAAGCACTTCGGTTACCATGCCCAAAACGCTGGTGCACATGCACGCTTCGGTGCCTGTGCGCAAAACGCTTCGGTTACACATGCGCAAAACACTTCGGTGCATGCGCAAGCGCACTTATCGTTACCTTGCGCAATGCGTTCTGGTACACGCCACACCCTGGAACGCTTCGGTACCACATGCACCCAGAGCAATTCGGTAATGCATCGAAACGCTTCGGTACCCACATGCGGAGGTGCTTCGATGCCCATGCGCAAGAGGGATTCGGTTGCACCCAAACGCTTGTTTATGCGCAAAACGTTTCGTGCACATGCGCAAAACGCTTCGGTACGTGCCCAAAAACGCCGGTACGTGCGCAGACACTTCGGTACACATGCACAAAAACGCTGGATCTATGCGCAAAGCACTTCGTTATGCGCAAACAATTCGGTACATGCGCCAGAAACGCTTCGGTTCACATGCGCCCAAAACGCTCGGTGCACATGCGCTCAAGGCCTTCGGTACACATGCAATAAAACGCTTCGGTTTATGCGCAATCTTGAATGAACACTTCGGTTTTATGCCCGAAACAATTCGGTACACATTGCCAAAACGCTTCGTGCCGCCAAAATGCGTTACACATGCGCAAGAACGCTTCGGTACGTGCGCCCAAACCTTCGGTGCCATGCTACAGGCATTCGGTGCACATGCGCAAACGCCGGTACCCGTGCGCCAAAACGCCGGTACGTTGCACCCAAACGCTTCGGTGCATGCGCAAACATTCTGTGCACATGCGCAGAACACTTCGGTACGCGCAGAAACGCTTCGGTGCACATGCACCCAAACGCTTCGTGCCACATGCCAAAACGCTTCGGTGCACATGCGCCAAGAACGCTCGGTGGCTTGATAACGCCAAAACCTTCGGTGCACATGCGCAAAACACTTCGATTCCATGCGCCAAAGGCAGCTTCGGTACCACATGCGCAAAAACGCTTCGGATACACATGCCAAACGCGCTTCGGTGCACATGCGCCCAAGCGCACCTCGGTACCACTGCGCAATGCGCTCTGGTGCCATGCAAACGCCGGTTGCCATGCCAAAACACTTGGTTTTGCGGTACATCCAGAACGCTTCGGTGCCACATGCGCAAAACGCTTCGTTACATGCGCCAAAGAGCGCTTCGGTACATGCCAGAGCAATTCGGTACACATGCGCACAGAGCGCTTCGGTACACATGCGCAAAACGCTCGGTACACGTGCCCGAAACGCTTCGGTGCACGTGCGCAAACATTCGGTACATGCGCCGAGCACTTCGGTACGATGCGCAGAGGACTTCAGTGCACATGCCGAGGCGTCTCCGGTTACACATGCCGCAGAGCACTTCGGTGCCATGCGCAAGAGACGCTTCGGTGCCGACTAAAACGCTTCGGTGCACATGCGCAAGAGCACTCGGTGCCACATGCACCCAAAACGCTTTGGTAAACGATGCGCAAAACCTTCGTGCCATGCGCCACAACGCTTCGGTGCACATGCGCAAACGCTTCGGTGCCATGCGCCAAAGCACTTCGGTACCGTGCGCAAAACGCCAGTACATGCCGAAACACTTCGGTGCCATGCGCAAAACACTCTGGTACATGTGCGCAGCTGCGCCATTTACCGCAAAGCCTTCGGTACACATGCACCCAGGCGCTTCCGGTACGCGCAAAAACGCTTCGGTACCACATGCGCCAGAGCACTTCGGTACCACATGCGCAAAACACTTCGGTACATGCGCCGCAGAGCGCCGTTTGTGCGCAAGAGCACTTCGGTACACTGCCGAAACGCCGGGTGCACATGCACCGGCACCTCGGTACCTTGCACCCATTGTTCACCAATTTTGCTGCACTGAGAGCACTTCGGTGTGCACCAAACAATTCGGTGCCCGCAAACGCTTCGGTACATCACCCAAAGCGCTTCGGTACATGCTTAAAGAGCATTCGGTACGTGCCACAAACGCCGGTACACATGCGCAAAAGACATTCGGTGCACATGCGCAAAACGCTTCGGTACATTGCCCAAAGCCCGCTTCGGTTCCCGATGCCAGGTCATTTTATACCCAAAACGCTGGTGCACATGCCCAAAACGCTTCGGTTTACATCACCCAGGCAATTCGGTTCTGCGCAAAGAGCGCTTCGGTACACATGCGCCCAATGAACTCTGGTTCTCATGCACAATAGCACTTCGGTACACATCGCCAAGAACAATTCGGTGCCATGCGCAAAACACTTCGGTGCCGTGCGCAAGAGCCTTCGGTACCTGTATGCGCAAAACGCTTGGTGCACGTGCAAAAGCACTTCGGTACCACTGCGCAGAGCATTTCGGTACACATGCGCAAAACACTTCGGTACACGTGCTAAACTTGATTGCCACGTGCGCCAAACGTTCTGCCTGTGCGCCCAAGAGCACTTCGGTATGCGCAAAACGCTTCGTTGCCCATGCGCCAAAAGAGCACTTCGGTGCCTTACTGCGCCCAAAACGCTTCGGTACATGCGCAGGCGCGCAGTGCTTGATGCGCAAAACGCCGGGTACACATGCGCCGGAGCACTTCGGTGCACATGCGCAAAAGACGCCCGGTACACATGCGCAAGAACGCTGATACCCACATGCGCAAAGAGCACTTCGGTACACATCACCCAAGGCACTTTTGGTGACGTGCCAAAACGCTTCGGTGCCATGCACCGACAACACTTCGGTACACATGCCGTGCGCTTCGGTACCTGTGCACCGAAAAACCTTCGGTACACGTGCGCAGGCATTGGTACATGCGCAAAACGCTTCGTTACACATGCGCCAAAACGCTCCGGTACATGCGCGCCATTTTGGTACCTGTATGCGCAAAGAACACTTCGTTGCGCATCCAAAACGCTGATTGCTGCAGCATGCTGAAACGCTTCGGTACATGCGCCGAAACACTTCGGTTGCACATGCGCCCAAAACGCTTGGTGCACATGCGCAAACGCCGGTGCACATGCACCAAAGAACGCTTCGGTACACATCGCAAAGAGCACTTCGGTACCGATGCACCAGGCACTTCGGTACCGCCGCCCATGCGTTCTGGTGCCACATGCGCCTGAGCCTTCGGTGCACATGCGCCCAAGAGCATTCGGTTTACATGCGCAGAGCGCTTCGGTACATGCGCAGGCATTTTCGGTACATGCGCAAAACGCTTCGGTACACATGCGCAAACACTTCGGTGCTATGCGCAAAACGCTTCGGTACATGCGCACTAGAACGCTTCGGTTGCCATGCCGAAACGCCGGTACACATGCACCGAGCACTTCGTGCACATGCGCCCAAAACGCTTCGGTACGCGTACACCCAGAGCACTTCGGTACATGCGCCCAAACGCCTTCATTTACATGCACCCAAAACACTTCGGTGCACATGCGCCGAAACATTCGGTGCACATGCCAGGCGCTTCTGCACATGCGCAAAGCACTTCGGTACCATTCGCAAAACATTCGTTACATGCGCCGACACTTCGGTTTGACCGAGCACTTCGGTACATGCGCAAAGGCGTTTCGGTTCACATGCGCAAAGCGCTTCGGTACCATGCGCCAAGAACTTCGGTGCCAGTGCGCAAAATTTCCGATACACATGCGCCGAAACGCTTCGGTACATGCGCAAGGCATCTCGGTGCCTGCGCCAAACGCTTCGGTACACATGCGCAGAGCTCTTCGGTACATCAATGTAAAACACTTCGATGCGCGCAGGTACTTCGGTTACACATGCGCCAAACGCTTCGTTACATCCCCAAAACGTTCGTGCACATGCCGAAACGCCGGTACACATGCGCGAACGCCGTTACATGCACCCAAACGCTTCGGTACATGCGCAGAGCGCTTCGTTGCTGCGATGCACCGAAACTTCGGTTCGCGCAAGCGCTTCGGTACATGCGCCGGAAACGTTTCGGTACGATGCGCCAGGCGCCGGTGCCATGCGCAGGCGCTTCGGTACCGATGCGCAAAGAGCACTTCGTTGCACATGCACCGAGGCATTTCGGTACACATGCACTCGCAGGCATTTCGGTACATGCGCCGAACTTCGGTACACATGCGCAAAACGCTTCGGTACCATGCGCAAAACGCCGGTGCACATGCACCCGAGGCATTTCGGTGCACATGCACGCCAGGCATTTCGGTACAATGCGCCGAGAACTGGTGCACTGCCGAACGTTCGGTACGTGCGCCAAAACGCCGGTATGCGCAAAACATTCGGTACCACTTTTGGGTCACTGCAGAACGCCGTTACGTGCCGGAGCATTCGTGTGTGCCAAGAGCATTCGTGCACATGCGCCAAACGCCGTGCACGTGCCAGAACGCTTCGTGCACATGCGCAAAACGATTCGGTTTATGTGCACCCGAGCACTTCGGTCACATGCGCGAGATCGCCGGTGCACATGCGCAGAAACGCTTCGGTACGCCGCAAACCTTCGGTACGTGCACCGAACACTTCGGTACATGCGCCAAAACGCCGGTACACATGCGCAAAACGCTTCGGTACACATGCGCCAAAGGCATTTCGGTACACATGCACCGAAACGCTTCTGTACACATGCTCGAAACACTTCGGTACAAGTGCGCAAAACATCTCATTTTTGGCCGTCAGGCGCTTCGGTACACATGCACCAAGAGCACTTCGGTACACATACTTAAGAACGTTCGGTTACATGCGCAAAAGCGCTTCGGTTACCCATGCGCTCAGGAGGCGGCAGGTGCAGATTCTTAAAACGCTTCGGTACATGCGCGAACGCTTCGGTGCCCATGCGCCGAACACTTCGGTGCCACATGCAAAACGCTTCGGTGCCTGTGCGCAGGCTCTTCGGTGCATCAATGCGCAGCTTGCCAGTATACATGCGCAAAACACTTCGGTACCGTGCGCCCAAAACGCCGGTGCCATGCGCTAAAACATTCGGTACATGTCACCCAAAGCCTTCGGTGCACATGCGCAGAACACTTCGGTACATGCGCAAAACAGGGTACCCATGCGAGGCTCTTCGTTGTTGCCGAAACGCTTCGGTGCCAATGCGCCCAAAAGACGCTTCGATTTTACATGCGCAAAACGTTCGGTGCACATGACGCCGGAAACGCTTCGGTGCCGCGATGCCAAAACCTGTGCCAATCACCAGAGCAGCTTCGGTGCACATGCGCCGATTGCGCAACATTGATGCACGTGCGCAAAACACTTCGATACTGCGCCACTCTTCGGTTCACATGCGCCAAAAGCGTTTCGGTACACATGCGCAAAACACTTCGATTTATGCGCAAACTGGTGCAGTCATGCGCAGAGCGCTTCGGTGCCATGCGCAGAACGCTGGTACACATGCGCCGAGCACTTCGTTGGCGCCAAACGCTTCGATTTTGTGCGCAACGCTTCGGTGCATGCGCCAAAGAACAATTCGTTACCATTTTTGAGCACTTCGTGCACGTGCCCAAGCCGTTTCGTGCCATGCACCCAGAGCACTTCGTTACGTGCCAGAAGACTTCGTGCCGTGCCACATATCTGTTACATGCGCCCAAGAACGCTTCGGTACACATGCGCCTAGACGCCAGTTACATGCACCAAGACGCTTCGTTGCCCGTACTTAAAGCGCTCGGTACACATGCGCCCAAAACGCTTTGGTAAACCCTGTGCCAAGAGCACTTCGGTGCATGCCCACAGCGCTTCGATTGCCCACATGCCAGAGCACTTCGGTACACATGCGCCAAGAACACTGGTATGCCGTGCGCAAAACGCTTCGGTGCCATGCGCAAACGCTTCGGTACATGCCAGAACGCTCGGTACATGGCCGAGCACTTCGTTACATGCGCAAAGCACTTCGGTGCACAGCGCAAAGAACGCTTCGGTGACATGCTGAGCACTTCGTTTACATGCGCCGGAACGCTTCGGTACACATGCGCAAAGAACGCCAGGTGCACATGCACCAGAAACGCTTCGTGCATGCGCCAAAACCTTCGGTACGCATGCGCAAAACACTGGTACATGCGCAGAAGCGTTTCGGTGCACATGCACCCAAAGCGTTTCGGTACCTGCACCCTAGAGCACTTCGGTGCCAATGCACCCAAAACAATTCGGTATTCATGCGCCAAGAGCTCTTCGGTACATGCCAAAACCTTCGGTACGCCACGCAAGACGTTCATTTGCCGAAAACGCTGGTGCCGCCGCAAAACATTTCCGCGCTAGGCACGTGCGCCAGAACGCTTCGTTACGTGCCTAGCATTCGGTACCATGCCCAAAACGCTGATTACACATGCGCAAAACGCTTCGTTACCCATGCGCAAGAACAATTCGGTACATCACCCAAAACACTTCGGTGCATGCGCAAGAGCACTTCGGTACATATGCGCCAGAAACGCTTCGTTTACATACGTGAAACACTTCGGTACCTATGCGCCAAAACTCTGGTACACATGCGCAATACGCTTCGGTACATGCGCAAAACAGTTCGATTTTATGCACCAGAGCGCTTCGTTACACATGCGCAGCGCTTCGGTGCACATGCGCAAAACGCTGGTACCGCGGCCAGGCACTTCGGTACACATGCGCCCAAAACGTTTCGGTGCCACATGCCAAAGCACTTCGGTGCCATACTGTGAAACGCCTAGGTGCCTGATGCAAAACATTCTGTACACATGCGCAAAACGCTTCGGTACGCAAACTGGTTGCACTGAGCACATGCGGTCCAGGCACTTCGGTACATGCGCAAAGCTGGCATCGGCGTAAGTGCGCCGAAGCACCTGATTACCCATGCGCAAAACGCTTCGGTGCCACATGCGCAGAGCGCTTGGTGCACATGCGCAAGCGCATCGGTGCCACCGCCAAGGCACTCTGGTGCCTATGCTGAGCACTTCGTTCACATGCGCCAGGCACTTACCGTTGCGATGCCTGAGCGCCTGGTTCCATGCGCAAAACGCTTCGGTACACATGCGCAAAACACTTCGGTGCACATGCGCAAGAGCGATTCGGTACACATGCCCAGAGCGCTTCGGTACACATGCGCAAAGGTGGTGCAGACGCTTCGGTACACGTGCGCAAAGCTTCGGTGCTTGCGCCGTGCCTGATTGCCGTGCGCAGAGCACTTCGTGCCGTGCGGAAACATCTGGTACCACATGCGCAAAACGCTTCGGTTTTTATGCGCAAAACGCCTGATTCCCCATGCGCAAGAGCACTTCGGTGCCGCAAGGTGCTTCCATGCGCCAGAGCGCTGGTGGCATTGCGCCAGAACGCTTTGGGTGCCCATGCGCTGACACTTCGGTGCACATGCGCCTATAGGACTTCGGTGCTACATGCGCAAACACTTTTGCCACGTGCGCAAACCTTCGGTCACATGCGCCAGGAAGCTCTTCGGTACATGCGCCAAAACGCTCTGGTACGTATTGCGCAAAAGTATCGGTACGCAAAACGCTTCGGTGCACATGCTGAGAACTTCGGTGCCATGCACGAGCACTTCGTTCGCCGCAAAACGCTTCGGTTGTACCATGCGCCAAGTAACCTTCGGTGCCACATGCGCCGTGCTTCATTTACATGCAAACACTTCGGTGCGATGCGCAGCGCACTCGGTACACTTGCGCAATGCTTTCGGTGCACATCGCCGAACGCCGGTATGCACAAAACCGTTCGATTGCATGCGAAGACACTTCGGTACACATGCGCAAAACGTTCGGTACATGCGCAAAACACTTCGGTACGATGCAAGAACGCTTCGGTACACGCATGCGCAGGCATCTCGGTACCCATGCGCAGGAACTTTGGTACACATGCGCAAAAACCTTCGTTGCATGCGCAGAACGTCCGGTACACATGCGCAGAGCACTTCGTTACATGCGCAAGGCACTTCGGTACGTGCGCCGAAAGCCTTCGGTACATGCAGCCAGGCGCTGGTACCGCCGCAATGAACTCTTTTTGCGCAATAGCACTTCGGTTTACACATGCACCTAAAACAATTCGGTTCATGCGAAACACTTCGGTACACATGCGCAGAGCGCTTCGGTTGCACATGCTGCAAAACACTTCGGTACATTCGCGTATAATTTTATCTTTTGCGGTTCCGTGCGCAAAACTTCGGTTTTGCGATGCGCAAGAGGCTTCGGTTGCCGTGCGAAAGAACGTTCTGTTACCGTGCGCATGTACTTGGTGACATGCGCAATAGCGCTTCGGTTACCTTGCGCAATGCGTTCGGTGCCATGCGAAACGCTTCGGTGCACATGCGGCGCAGTAAAGTGGCAATTCGTGACATGCGCCAAGAACGCTTCGGTACATGCGCAGAACGCTCGGTACACATGCGCAAGAGCAATTCGGTGCACGTATTGCGAAGCGCACGTCGGTACACTTGCGCCAATGCGCTCATGGTGCACATACGCAAAAGAACGCTGATTTTTTGTGCGCAAGAACGCTTTGGTGCACGTGCCTGGGAACATCGGTACCCATGCACCAAGGCAACCGGTACCCACATGCGCAAGAGCACTTCGGTTACATGCACCGAACAAGTTCGGTACACATGCACCAAAGAGCCTTCGGTTGCCACGCAGAACAATTCGTGCACGTGCACCGGGGCACTTCGGTACACGTGCGCAGAGCATTTCGGTACCGCATGCGCAAGAGCACTTCGATGCCCGTGCGCAAGAGGACTTTCGATACCGCGATGCGCCAAAACGTCTCGATACACATGCGCAGAGCACTTCGATTTTGATGCGCCAAAACGCCGTGCACATGCTAAGAAACGCGGTACCACATGCGCAAAAGAGCACTCTGGTACACAATACGCCAGGCATGCTGGTGAGCGTGCACCCGAGCACTTCGGTACACATGCACCCTGGCACTTCAGACACACGGCCACCAGAGCACTTCGATGCCACAGCACGCAAAAACGCTTCGGTGCCGCGATGCGCAAAACACTTCGGTACATGCGCAAGAGCACTTCGGTACACATGCGCCAAGAACACTCTGGTACATGTGCTTGGCTGCACTTGTTTTGTACCAGAAGAACACTTCGGTGCACGTAATACTTGAAAACGCTAAATTTTTATGCACCAAAGCACTTCATTTTGCATGCCTTAAAACACTTCGATAATGACAAAATCATATCCAGTTTAGTTCACATGCCTGTAGTTACCAATAACATTTGAGCAGTGGCTAAATAGTTGACATGCTATTTTGCCAGTGCCCTAATCCTAACCAATTTTTTTTTTTTTTGTGCACACGTGTCATGTCATGTATTTTTTGCATACTGTACTACAATAAATACTACCACTGTTATATCATTATACTCTTTTTACATAAACAATTAGCCAGCAAAATATTAAAACAAGCTTCTGTTCACTATTGCTGTGGTCGGGTAATTTAGCCTAACAGTATTTTACATCTAAAGTTGAAGTTTATGCAAAAATTAAAATAAGTCCTAAAAAAACCCACTATACTGTACAGAATATTATTCATGAAAAAAATACAATACCCGTTACAGTAAGCCTCAGTATAAACCTACTGCATGAAAGCTAACATCATATCAATTATCCGTGGCTTCAGAGGCCTTGGACCAACAACCCTTCCAGGCAAAAGGTACTATAGGAACCGTCTCATGAAAAATATAAACCGAGACATTTCTCTGTGATGTCACACATATTTGAGACATAACTACTAAATGGCCCAGAGATTGTCACTTAGGACGAATACCAAAACCACTTTACTTTTGGGGCACAGGTGAACCCTGTAGACAGTTTACCAACAGCTTCCGGCGGAATCAGGGTTTTGCAATTGCTGAGATTCCAAATATTCCTTGACAAAATGATCCAAGAACAATGGAGGGATCTTATGAAGGTCCGCCAGCTAATTCCCTCGGCATGTGGTCCCCTCTAGTGGGTGGTACAATTATTTGTCATGTTAGCCGAATACTGTAAACAAGTTACAATGTTACAGTAGCTGTAGAAAACTTGATAAATATTTATATTTTATCATCAGTACTACACATTTTTTAGCTAATAGAACTTTTGCTTCTGTATTATTTTTCAGATACTTACTAAATATCCCACTTCCTTTAAATTGTTTAGAAAATTCTTAGCCACTGTACTTATTATTTTTTCTTCCATCTTTTCCTTTGTTTTATAGCATCTTATGAAGTACTGTACCTATTCTCCATGTATTGTTTATCAAAATCATATAGAACCAACCACATTTGCTCTCTATTCGCAGGCATCGTAGTCACGGCCTCTCAGCGAGCGGACAACAGTTATAGCTACAACACAGTGACAGTGGTGCTGCTAACCGAAGCCACAAAGCCACAGAATTACTTATATCTATTAATATAC
>NW_024717905.1:0-4832 GCF_018991925.1 Homarus americanus
TCAGAGGTGTACCTGGGAGTGTCAGAGGTGTACCTGGGAGTGTCAGAGGTGTACCTGGGAGCATCAGAGAGTACCTGGGAGTGTCAGAGGTACCTGGGAGCACAGGAGGTGTACCTGGCAGTGTCAGAGATGTACCTGGGAGTGTCAGAGGTGTACCTGGGAGTGTCTGAGGTGTACCTGGATGTCGGAGGTGTACCTGGAGTGTCAGGTGTACCTGGGAGTGTCTGAGGTGTACCTGGGAGTTTCAGAGGTGTACCTGGGAGTGCTGGGGTGGTACCTGGGAGGTCAGAGGTGTACCTGGGAGTGTCAGAGGTGCACCTGGGAGTGTCAGGGGTGTACCTGGGGTGATCAGCGGTGTACCTGGGAGTGTCGAGGTGTACCTGGGAGCATCGGAGGTGTACCTGGGTGTGTCAGAGGTGTACCTGGGAGTGTCAGAGGTACCTGCCAGTGTCAGAGGTGTACCTAAGTGTCGGAGGTGTACCTGGAAGTGTCAGAATGTACCTGGGAGTGTCTGAGGTGACCTGGGAGTGTCAGAGGTGTACCTGGGAGTGTCAGAGGTGCACCTGGGAGTGTCAGGGGTGTACCTGGGCGTGTCAGCGGTGTACCTGGGAGTGTCAGAGGTGTACCTGGGAGTATCGTAGGTGTACCTGGGTGTGTCAGAGGTGTACCTGGGAGTGTCTGAGGTGTACCTGGGATTGTCTGAGGTGTACCTGTGAGTGTCTGAGGTGTACCTGGGAGTGTCAGGTGAAAATACTAGGGAGTGCTGGGAGGTGTACCTGAGTGTCAGGAGGTGCACCTGGGAGTGTCTGAGGTGTACCTGGGAGTGTCGGAGATGTACCTGGGAGTGTCAGGGGTGTACCTGGGAGTGTCAGGGTGTACTTGGGAGGTCATAGGTGTACCTGAGTGTCTGGAGGTATATTTGGGAGTATCAGAGGTTTACCTGGGAGTGTCTGAGGTGTACCTAGAGTGTGGCAGAACTGGGAGTGTCAGAGGTGTACCTGGGAGAGTCAGAGGTGTACCTGGGAGTGTCAGAGAGCACCGCATCAGAGGAGTACCTGGGAGGTCAGAGGTGTACCTGGGAGTGTCAGAGGTGTACCTGGGAGTGTCAGGTACCTGAAGTGTCGGAGGTGTACCTAAGTGTCAGAAATGTACCTGGGAGTGTCTGAGGTGTACCTGGGAGTGTCAGAGGTACCTGGGGGTGTCTGGGGTGTACATGGGAGTGGTGTAACTGGGTTGTCAGAGGTGTACCTGGGAGCATCGGAGGTACCTGGGTGTGTCAGAGGTGTACCTGGGAGCATCGGGAAGTGTACCTGGGTGTGTCAGAGGTGCCTGAGTGTCAGAGGCCTGCCAGGTCAAGGTGTACCTGGGAGGTCAGAGTGCACTGGGAGTGTCAGAGGTGTACCTGGGAGTGTCGGGGTGTAACTGGGTGTGTCGGAGGTGTAACTGGAACTGTCGAGGTGTACCTGGGAGTGTCAGAGGTGTACCTGGGAGTGTCAGGGGGTACCTGGGAGTGTCAGGGTGTGTACCTGGGAGTGTCAGGGGTGTGACCTGTGAGTATCGGCCGTGCATCTGGGAGTTGGGAGGTGACTCAGTGGTGCAGAGATGTACCTGGAGTGTCAGAGGTGTACCTGGGAGTGTCTGAGGTGTACCTGGGAGTGTCGGAGGTGTACCTGGGAGTGTCAGGTGTACCTGGGAGTGTCTGAGGTGCACGGGAGTTTTGAGGTGTACCTGGGAGTGCTGGGTACCTGGGAGGTCAGAGGTGTACCTGGGAGCATCAGAGAGTACCTGGAGTGTCAGAGGTACCTGGGAGTGCAGAGGTGTACCTGGGAGTACAGAGGTGTACCTGGGAGTGTCAGAGGTGTACCTGGGAGTGTCTGAGGTACCTGGGAGTGTCGGAGGTGTACCTGGGAGCACAGGTACCCAGAGTGTCTGAGGTACCTGGGAGCTTGAGGTGTACCTGGGGAGGTCAGTGGTGCACTGGGAGTGTCAGGGGTGTACCTGGGAGTGTCAGAGGTGCACCTGGGAGTGTCAGGGGTGTACCTGGGCGTGTCAGCGGTGTACCTGGGAGGTCAGAGGTGTACCTGGGAGCATCGGAGGTACCTGGGAGTGTCAGAGGTGTACCTGGGAGTGTCAGGAGGTGTACCTGCCAGTGTCAGAGGTGTACCTGGAAGTGTGGAGGTGTACCTGGAAGAGAAATGGGAGTGTCTGAGGTGTACCTGGGAGTGTCAGAGGTGTACCTGGAGTGTCAGAGGCACCTGGGAGTGTCAGGGTGTACCTGGGAGTGTCAGCGGTGTACCTGGGAGTGTCAGAGGTGTACCTGGAGTATCGGAGGTGTACCTGGGTGTGTCAGAGGTGTACCTGGAGTGTCTGAGGTGTACCTGGGATGCTGGCTGATGTACCTGGAGGCATGGTGTACCTGGAGTGTCAGAGGTGAACCAGGGAGGTCAGAGTAGTCCCTGGGAGGTCAGGAGTGTACCTGGGAGTATCGGGAGGTGTACCTGGGAGTGTCGGAGTGTAACTGGGAGCGTCAGAGGTGTACCAGGGAGTGTCAGAGGTACCTGGGAGGCCAGGGGTGTACTTGATTGTCAGGGGTGTACCTGGGAGTGTCAGGGGTGTACTAGGAGGTCGGCGGTGTATCTGGGAATGTCAGAGGTGTACCTGGCAGTGTCAGAGGATGTACCTGGGAGTGTTACCAGAGTTGGGTGTGTCATGGTGTACCTGGGAGTGTCTGAGGTGTACCTTGGAGTGTCTGAGGTGTACATGGAGGTCAGGGGTGTACCTGGGAGGGTAGTGGTGTACCTGGGAGTGTCTAAGGTGTACCTGGGAGTGTCTGAGGTGTACTTGGAGTGTCTGATGTACATGGGAGTGTCAGAGGTGTACTGGGAGGTCAGAGGATTACCTGGGAGCATCAGAGGAGTCCTGGGAGTGTCAGAGGTGTACCTGGGAGGTTAATAGGTACCTGGGAGTGTCAGAGGTGTACCTGAAATTGTCGGAGGTGTACCTGGAATGAAATGTACCTGGGTGTGTCTGGAGGTGTACCTGGGAGTGTCAGAGGTAGTCTGGGAGTGTCAGAGGTGCACCTGGGAGTGTCAGGGTGTACCTGGGTGTCGAGCGGTACGGGAGTGTCAGAGGTGTACCAGGGAGGTCGGAGGTGTACCTGCCAGTGTCAGAGGTGTACCTGGAAGTGTCGGAGGTGTACCTGGAAGTGTCAGATGTTCTGGGAGTGTCTGAGGCGTACCTGGGAGGTCAGAGGTGTACCTGGGAGTGTCAGAGGTGCACCTGGGAGTGTCAGGTGTACCTGGGCGTGTCAGCGGTGTACCTGGGAGGTCAGAGGTGCACTGGAGATGGCACCGGGAGTGTGAGAAGTGTACCTGGGAGTGTCGGAGGTGAACCTGGGATTGTCAGAGGTAACGGAAGTGTCAGGTGTACTGGGAGTGTCGGAGGTACCTGGGAGTGTCAGAGGTGTACCTGGGAATGTCAGAGGTGTACCTGGAAGTGTCAAGGTGTACTGGGAGGTGTGGAGGTACCTGGGAGTGTGAGAAGTGTACCTGGGAGTGTCTGGGGTGTACCTGGGAGTGTCTGGGGTGTACCTGGGAGTGTCAGAGGTGTACCTGGGAGTATCAGAGGTACTGGGAGGTTGGGCTGTGTACCTGGAAGTGTTTGAGGTGCACATGGAGTGTCAGCGGTGTACCTGGCAGTGTGGGCGTGGTTTACCTGGGAGTGTCAGCGGTGTACCTGGGAGGTCAGAGGTGAGCACCTGGAGGTCAGAGGTGTACCTGGAGTGTCAGGGGTGTACCTGGGCGTGTCAGCGGTGTACCTGGGAGTGTCAAGGTACTGGGAGCATCGGAGGTGTACCTGGGTGTGTCAGGTGTGCACTCAAGTGTCTGACGTGTTCCTGGGAGGTCAGAGGTGTACTTGGGGAGGTCAGGTGAACCAGGAGTGTCAGAGGAGTACCTGGGAGTGTCAGAGGTGTACCTTGGAGTATCGGAGGTGTACCTGGAAGTATCGGAGGTGTAACTGGGTGGCCAGAGGTGTACCTGGAGTGCTAGGGGAAGAATACTAGGGAGTGCCAGAGGTGTACTGGGAGGTCAGAGGTGCACCTGGGAGTGTCCAAGGTGTACCTG
This sequence comes from Homarus americanus, assembly GCF_018991925.1. Taxonomy (NCBI): domain Eukaryota; kingdom Metazoa; phylum Arthropoda; class Malacostraca; order Decapoda; family Nephropidae; genus Homarus; species Homarus americanus. The sequence goes on from NW_024717905.1 coordinate 4,125, forward strand.
GGAGTGTCGGAGGTACCTGGGAGTGTCAGGGGTGGCCTGGGAGTGTCAGGTGTACTTGTAGTGTCACAGGTGTACCTGGGAGTGTCTGAGGTGTATTTGGAGTATCAGAGGTACCTGGGAGTGTCTGAGGGAGGTCAGGAGGCATACCTGGGAGTGTCGGAGATGCACCTGGAGGTCAGAGATGCACCTGGGAGTGTCAGGTGTACCTGGGAGTGCCAGGGTGCACCTGGGAGTGTCAGGGGGTGTACCTGGGAGTGTCTGAGGTACCTGGAGTGTCAGATGAGCACCTGGGAATATCAGAGGTGTACCTGGAGCATCGGAGGTTTTCCTGAGAGTGTCAGAGGTGTATCTTGGGAGGCCAGAGGTGTACCTGGGAGTGCTGGGACAGCCTGGGAGGCAAGCCTGGGGTGTACCTGGGAGTGTTCAAGAGGGGCCTGGGAGTGTCAGAGGAGCAATGGGAGGTCAGAGGTGTACTTGGGAGGTCTGGGTGTACTCTCGGAGTGTCAGGAGGTGTACTGGGAGTGTCAGCGGTGTACCGGGAGTGTCAGGTGCACTGGAAGTGCCTGAGGTGTACCCAGGAGTGTCAGGGGTACCTGGGAGGTCAGAGGCACCTGGGAGCCAGAGGACACCCAGAGTACATCAGATGAGTGCCAGGGAGTGTCAGTGAGCACCTGGGAGGTCAGGGAGGTGGTAAGTGGGAGGTCAGAG
>NW_024717906.1:0-4902 GCF_018991925.1 Homarus americanus
TCCAAGGTACACTCTGAGCGCTCCCCAGGTGCTCCTCCCAGGCACTCCCAGGTGCCTCCCCAGACACTCCCAGGTACACCTCCTGACACTCCCAGGTACACCTCCTGGCCTCCCCAGGTGCTCCACTGACATTCACTGATACCTCCTGACACTCCCAGATACACCCCAGACACTGCCAGGTACACCTCCATTGCGCCAGGGAACAACTCCCGACACTCCCAGGTACTTTTTTGCACTCCCAGGTACACCTCCGACACTCCCCAGGTACACCTCTGACACTCCCAGGTACACCCCTCTGACTTCTGGTACACCTCTGACACTCCCAGGTACCTCCCGACACTCCCAGGTACACCTCCCGACACTCCCCAGGTACACTTCTTACTCTCCCAGGTACACCTCCGACCTCCCAGATACAGCCTCTTACACTCCCCAGGTACACCTCCGACACTCTCCAGGTACCTCTGACACCCCCAGGTACACCTCCTGACACTCCCAGGTACACCTCCCAGCACTCCCAGGTACCTCCGACACACCCAGGTACACCTCCGACGCTCCCAGGTGCACCTCTGCCACTCCCAGTTCATGGAGCACTCCCCAGGTACCACTTCTCCCTCCCTAGGTACACCTTTGACACTCCCTAGGTACTCCTGTACCTCAGCTCTCCAGGTACACCGCCGAACCTCCCAGGTACACCTCTGACACTCTTAGGTACACCTCTGACACTCCCAGGTACACCTCTGACACTCCAGGTACACCTGTGACTCCCAGGTACCCCACTGACACTCCCTGGCTCACCCCTGACACTCCAGGTACACCGCTGACACTCCCAGGTACACCGCCGACACTACCAGGTACACCTCAGACACTGCCAGGTACCTCCAGACACTGCCAGTACACCTCAGACATCACAGGTACACCTCAGACACTCCAAGGTGCACCTCTGACACTCCCAAGTGCACCTCTGACATTCCCAGGCACACCTCTGCTACTCCCAGGTACACCTCAAACACTCCCAGGTACCTGACCTCCCAGGTACATCTGACCCTCCCAAGTACCTCTGACCTCCCAGGTACCTCCAACACTCCCAGGTACACCTCCGCTCCCAGGTACCTCCTTATACTCCCAGGTACACCTCCGACTCCCCAGTACCTCTGACACTCCCAGGTACCCCTCCGACACTCTCAGGTACACCTCTGACACTCCCAGGTACCCCAGACACTCCCAGGTACACATCTCCTCCCAGGTACACCTCCGAGACTCCCAAGTACCTCTGACACTCCAGGTACCTCTGACACTCCCAGGTACACCTCTGACACTCCCAGGTACACCTCTGATACTCCCAGGTACACCACTGACACTGCGGTACACCTCCGACACTCCCAGGAACACCTCCGACACTCCCAGGTACACTTCTTACACTCAGGTACACCTCCGACACTCCAGGTACACCTCTGACACTCCCAGGTACACCTCCGACACTCCCAGGTTCACCCCAGACACTCCCAGGTACACCTCTGACACTACAAGGTACACCTCTGACCTCCCAGGTACACCTCCGACACTCCCAGGTACACCTCCGACACTCCCAGGTACCTTCTTACTCTCCCAGGTACACCTCCGACACTCCCAGATACAGCCTCTTACACTCCCAGGTACACCTCCGACACTCTCCAGGTACACCTCCCAGCACCCCAGGTACCTCATTCCCAGGTACCTCCGACACTCTCAGGTACACCTCCTCCCAGGTACACCTCTGACACTCACAGGTACACCTCTGACACTTCCAGGTACACCTTTGACACTCCCAGGTATTCCACTGACATTTCCTGGTACACATCTGACACTCCCAGGTACACCGCTGACACTGCCAGGTACACCTCAGATACTGACAAGTACACTTCAGACACTCCAAGGTGCACCCCTGACACTCCCAGGTACGCCACTGACATTCCCTGGTACACATCAACACTCCCAGGTACACCTCTGACACTCCCAGGCACACCTCTGACACTCCCAGGTACACCTCAGACATTCCCAGGTACACCCTGAGCCTCCCAGGTACACCTCTGACACTCCCAAGTACACCTCTGACACTCCTAGGTACACCTCCGACCTCCCAGGTACACCTCCGGCACTCCAGGTACCTCCGACACTCCCAGGTACCACTTCTTACTCTCCCAGGTACACCTCCGACACTCCCAGGTACACCCTCTGACACTCCCAGGTACTCCACTGACATTCCCTAGTCACCTCTGACACTCCCAGGTACAGTCCGACACTCCCAGATACACCTCTGACACGCCAGGTACACCTCTGACACTCCCAGGTACTCAACTGACACTCCCTGGTACACCCCTGACACTCCCAGGTACACCTCTGACCTCCGAGGTACACCACCAGTTCACTTGCTTACTCCGGTACACCTCTGACACTCCCAGGTACACCTCTGACACTCCCAGGTACTCACACATGCTCCCTGATACACCTCTAACACTCTCCAGGTACACCGCCACACTCCCAGGTACACCGCTGACACTGCCAGGTACACCTCAGACACTGCCAGGTACACCTCAGACACTCCCAGGTACACCTCAGACACTCCAAGGTGCACCTCTGACACTCCGAAATGCACCTCTGACACTCCAAGGTACACCTCTGACACTCCAAGGTGCACCTCTGACACTCCGAAGTGCACCTCTGACACTCCCAGGTACACTCTGACACACCCAGATACACCCCAGACACTGCCAGGTACACCTCCGACACTCCCAGGAACACCACCGACACTCCCAGGTACACTTTTCACACTCCCAGGTACACCTCCGACACTCCCAGGTACACCTCTGACACTCCCAGGTACACCTCTGACACTCCAAGGTACACCTCTAACACTCCCAGTACACCTCTGACATTCCCAGGTATTCACCTAACACTCCCTAGTACACCCTGACCCTCCCAGGTACACCTCTGACACTCCAGGTACACCCCAGACACTCCCAGGTACACTTCTCACACTCTAAGGTACACCTCTGAGCACTCCTAGGTACTCCTCTGTCACTCCTGATACACTTCTAACACTCCCAGGTACACCGCCGACACTCCCAGGTACACCGCTGACACTGCCAGGTACACCTCAGACACTGCCAGGTACACCTCAGACACTGCCAGGTACACCTCAGACACTGCCAAGTACACTTCAGACACTCCAGGTGCACCTCTGACACTCCCAAGTGCACCTCTGACACTCCCAGGCACACCTCTGACACTCCCAGGTACACCTCAGACACTCCCAGGTACACCGCCTTCACCTCCCAGGTACCTCTGATACTCCCAAGTACACCTCTGACACTCCCAGGTACACCTCCGACACTCCCAGGTACACCTCCGACACTCCCGGTACCTCCGACCTCCCAGGTACCTTCTTACTCTCCTGGGTACACCTCCGACACTCCCAGGTACAGCCTCTTACACTCCCAGGTACACCTCCGACACTCCAGGTACACCTCTGACACTCCCAGGTACACCTCCGACACACAGGTACACCTGACACTCCCAGGTACACTTCTTACACTCCCAGGTACACCTCCGACACTCCCAGGCCTGACACTCTCAGGTACACCTCCGACACTGTCAGGTACCTCTACCTCCCAGGTACACCTCTGACACTGCCAGGTACTCCACTGACACTCCTTGGTACACCTGACCTCCCAGGTACACCTCTAACACTCCCAGTTACACCCCAGACACTCCCAGGTACACTTCTCACACTCCTAGGTACACCTCTGACACTCCTAGATACTCCTCTGTCACTCCTGATACACCTCTAACACTCCCAGGTACACCGCCAGAATCCAGGTACCTCTGACACTCCCATGTACACCTATGACTCCAGGTACACCTCTGACACTCCCAGGTACACCTCTGATACTCCCAGGCTCCCAGTGACACTCCTGGTACACCCCTGACACTCCCAGGTACACCGCTGACACTCCCAGGTACACCGCTGACACTGCCAGGTAACCTCAGACACTGCCAGGTACCTCCAGACACTGCCAGGCCTCAGACACTCCCAGGTACACCTCAGACACTCAAGGTGCACCTCTGACCTCCTGAGTGCACCTCTGGCTCCCAGGCACCCTCTAACCTCCCAGGTACACCTCAGACATCCCAGGTACACAGCCTCCCAGGTACACCTCTGACACTCCCAAGTACACCTCACTCCAGGTCACCTCCGACACTCCTAGGTACACTTCCGACACTCCCAGGTACACTTCTTACACTCCAGGTACACCACCGAGACTCACAGGTACACCTCTGATACTCACAGGTACACCTCTGACACTTCCAGGTACTCCACTGACATTCTGGTCCTCTGACACTCCAGGACACCTCCGACACTCCCAGGTACACCTTCTGACACTCCCAGGTACACCTCCGACACTCCCGTGCCTCTGACACTCCCAGGTACACCTCACTGACACTCCCAGGTACTTGACACTCCAGGTACTCCACCATTCCTGGTACACCTCTGACACTCCCAGGTACACCTCTGACACTCCCAGGTACACCTCTGACCTCCCAGGTACACCTCTGACACTCCCAGGTACACCTCTGACACTCCCAGGCTCACTGACATTCACTGGTACACCTCTGACTGCTCCAGGTACCTGAACCTGGGTACACCTCGACACTCCCAGGAACACCTCCGACACTCCCAGGTACCTTCTCACACTCCCAGGTACACCTCCGACACTCCCAGGTACACCTCTGACCTCCCAGGTACACCTCTGACTTCCTGGGTACACCTCCCCAGCACTCCCAGGTACACCTCCGACACTCCCAGGTACCTCCGGCCTCCAGGTACTCTTCTTACTCTCTGGGTACCTCAGCAATGCGTAACTA
>NW_024717907.1:0-12500 GCF_018991925.1 Homarus americanus
CCTCACCCTACCACTCCCTACACCCTCATCCTACCACTCCCTACACCCTCACCCTACCACTCCCTACACCCTAAACCCTACCACTCCCTACAACCTCACCCTACCACTCCTTACACCCTCACCCTACCACTCCCTACACCCTCATCCTACCACTCCCTACACCCTCACCCTACCACTCCCTACACCCTAAACCCTACCACTCCCTACACCCTAAACCCTACCACTCCCTACATCCTCACCCTGCCACTCCCTACATCCTCACCCTACCGCTTGTAGTATACAGACGTGCATCTATCTACGCTTAATCTGTACGTTCAGAACGTAGTTTCATGTGATACTCATTGGATACAGTTTGTGTATTTGTAGTGTCTACGACCTGCGTAGGTACGTCTTGGGGGTTTTGGTTTTCATTTTGTGCAGACGTAGAGTCTACTGTACAATGGTGGGAAGCAAGTCAGAGCTACCCTTTTTTAATCTATCCACGTGTACTACGTCGGTAATTTGAGTATCTGGCAATTATCGGGAAGGGTCTTGAAAATGTTGGCGAAAGTTTAGAGATTCTTTCAGGTTCTCTTATCATGACAGCGTCGCCTATTTGAAGCTTGATAGGCTTAGCATGTTTATGTTGTGTGTAAATCATTTCAGCGCGCGATGCTGCTAATTCTTTACGTACTTTTCCATTGATGTCAGTGAAGGTATTGATTTGCTTCTTTCCATAATCATCCATGTTATATACAGGTTGTTTAGGTCCTGAAAGTACGTCATAGGGTAACCTTTTATCGGTCCCATATATGATATAGTAGGGTGCTTTGCCTGTGAAGCTATTTATTGACCCATTTATTGACGCTGCTACTTGAGGTAACCAATCCTCTCATGCTACCTGCATTGGATTCACTATATGTCTGAGAATCTCTAGGATTTTGCGATTGGTCCGCTCAACTAGGCCATTTGATTGCGGGTGATAAGCTGCTGTGAAGCCTTGTTGAATGCCGTATTGTTGGCATATGGTTGCAAGAAGTTGATTCTTAAATTTTGATCCGTTGTCGGATAGAATAAACTTAGGTGTAGTGAACGGACAAATGAGATGCGTCACTAAAGCGTGTGCCACAGTCTCCGCGGATATATCCTCCAAGGGAACTAGAATCACGAATCTGGAGAAGTGATCAACACACACGAGTATGTAGGTAGAGCCTTGATGGCTTTTTGGCAGTTGCAATAAGTCGATTGCGACAGTGTCGAATGGACGTTCAGGCGTCGGGTATTCGAGAATTGGAGCAGGGTACATCGTAGTTCCCTTATGTTGAGCACAAGATAAGCAATTTGCAATGTGTCGCTCGTTGTCCCTTTTCATTGTACTCCAATAGTAAGATTTTCTTATTTCGGCAAGGCATTTGTCACTCCCTGGAAGGCCTGTATTGTGGTACAGAGTGAGTACCGTGTCTCGTAGGTTGTCAGGTACAACAATTTGTGTGACAGTATCCTGCACTGTTTTTGTTGTTCGGTGCAGTATGTCTTGTCGCAGTTCAAATTGTTTGAACGGAAGAGGTAACTTTGGTAGATTGTCCTCCTCACCTGATTCTAGAGCATAAATTACTTTAGACCACGTTGGATCTTGCCGTTATTCCTCCCTTAATTTTTGTGTTGTGAACAAGGGTATTTGTATGACTGGAGCTATGTGTCTAGACAGTGCGTCGGCAACCACATTCTCGCGTCCCGGTAAGTGTTTAAAGACGGGTTCGAATTCTTGAATGGTCAAGTACCAACGTGCAAGTCTGCCAGAGAGGTTCTTTCCATGGAATAACTCCGTTACTGCTGCATGATCCGTATAAACTGTTATTTGATAACCAAAGATCACATCTGTGAACTTCTTTAATGACCAGACCACAGCTAACGCCTCTAGATGAGTTACTGAATAGCGTGTTTCTGCATCATCATGTTTACGGCTTGCATATGCAATTACTCTATTTTTCCCTCTAGTGTCTAGCTGCATGAGAACAGCTCCTAGCCCTTGTCCGGAGGCGTCGGTGCACAGGGTGAAAGGTTGAGTGTAATCAGGAAATGCCAATACTGGTGCATTGGTCATTGCTTCCTTTAATGCATTAAACCTGTTTTCCTGTTCATTGTTCCAAACAACTGTTGCATCTTTTTTTAGTAATTTTGTCAGCGAGGCAGCTAATTTAGCATACCCGTGAATGAATGAGCGATAGTAGCCGGAAAGTCCGAGGAAACTACGCACTTTGTCTACATTTGTAGGACAGGGAAATCGTGCAACTGCTTTCACCTTGCAGTCCATATTATGGATGTCGTTCCCATCAACTACGTGTACAAGGAATTGAAGTTTAGATTTGAGAAATTCGCATTTAGAGAGCTTAATTTTCAAACCTGCTTTATGAAGTTTTTTAAACACTTCACGTAATTTGGCAAGATGACTGTTTACATCTTTGCTTACAATAATCAAATCATCTAGATAGGCATAAACTGTATTGCCAATCATTCCAGCAAACAATGTATTAATCATTCGTTGAAATGTTAATGGAGCATTTCGTAGTCCAAATGGCATTCTTAAAAATGTTGAGTACCTGTTAGGACTGCAGGCATTATGATCCAATCTTAAGTAAGTTTGGGCTCGTGGACAACCTTCCTCGTATCTGTTGAGTTAGTTATCACTTTCACATTTGTTCTGATCATTGGATGTGAATTTTTCATAGCATGGTGTGTAGTGCTATTAAATGTTATAGTATGTCGACCAGGTTGGACATCTATATTATTTTGTTTTAGTGTTTGAAGACCTAATAATCCATCAGCTGGTAGAGAAAAATCTTTTACTATATAAAACTGAGCTAGAAAGATTTCACTGGAATCACAAAAACCTATAGGTAATGTAATGACTCCCATAATATCTAAATGTTGGCCTGTTACTCCGAAGAGATCGACATCAGTAGGTCTTATTTGCCATTTATTGTCACGAGAACGTCGATTCAATTCAGTAAATGACGTTATCGAGATAACGCATGTTCCCATATCTACAGTATGTCTAAAGAGAGCTTGGTGTTACCTACACTCACTGGTATTGTCAATACCTCTACTTTACTTAGTGCAGCGATCAATGACGCTGTCATGGAAGCATTAATAGTTATATGTGATCTTATCCCTGGTCGTGTTGGACATGGCGCAAATCTTCCCCCGACGGATTTTTAATTTGACGTCGTGGATTGCGCTCTAAATAATCCTGCCTGCATTGCTGCAGAGTTACAAAATCCTCTGAACTGTGTGATGTAGAATGATGTAGTAAACACCATTGGTCACTTTTGGGCTCAGATGCATTGTAGGTCTTGCTTACTGCACTTGGATTTAAATTTTGATTTTGATTTTTGAAGTTGCCTTTCTTGGCATTGTTAAACTGATAGGTATTACCGTCTTGTGGTGCATAGAAACATTCTTCAGTCTTATGATTCTGTTTCTTGCAAATTGTACAAACAGTTTTTTGTTTAGGCTTGGTACCTGTTTCTTCTTGAACCTTAATTGGTGCGATTGCCACCGGTGCAATGGTACTATCACGAGGTGTGTATGGGGTTCATTGTATTATCTATTCTGCATAATCTGTGAGTTTCGCTGACTGGGGTCAGTTTTCCCTTTTAGCTTGCTTAAACTCTAATTTTTTAATAAGAAATATAAATTGGATATACTCAATAAGACGATACACGTTTTCCTCCTTCATGGTACGGTTTTTTTTCCCACCAATCAGAAGCGGAGAAGTGTGTTTTCGCGTCGTCATAAGCTTGTCCCGCCACGGACTTCCCCTGTGAAGTCTCGGATCCGGTCATGTTGTGGTAATATTTTCCACACATTAGTTGCTTGCGTCACTGGGTTAGTCATGTTAGTGGTTATGGGTTGTTTACTAGTTAATGGCAATGCTGGTAAATTACTCGTGCATTGATGAGAAGATGTCAATACATTGTCAGAGGCAGGTTCACTATACAGAGGTGTAGTGTCGTAAGAACGTCCTGACCTAAGTTGTGTAAATAATAATTCGTTATTTGTTTTATCTATGATTGCTTTACTAACTTCTATTGAAGTGTTTACTGTTAGTTCAGGTTCAATGACTTGTAATTCATGCGCACCTTCGAGTTCACAGGTGTCAGTGTCAACAGTGTCATGAGGTACAGTGTCACTTGAATCACCATCTAAGTCTTCATTAAGTTGATCATTAACAATATATGAATGATTCATAAATGTTTCTTAGATTTAAAGGTTTAATAACTTTGCCAATCCATTCACAATAAGGTAATGTGAAATGTAATTTTAGTGATAATTAATTGTTTAAGTAATTTTCCATTAATTGTTACAAGGCACTTGATAATTTATAATCTATCACGATGTCTACCGTGTATTATGTATAATATGTGTATATACAGTATAACTAATGATTGTTTGTGAAATACCTAATACCGTAGAGTTGGTTGTAGTATCTCGGAGAAATCCTCTTGTTTACATCTGGTCAGCTGGGCTGGGTGTATGACGTAGTCGTCCAGATGGCGCCGCTCTCGATGACGTCACTGTTGGAGGTTTTCTACCCACAACATCTGTTCTGGTCCAGGTCGATGAGGGTTAGGTTGATAGGTCGATGAGGGTTAGGTCGATAGGTCGATGAGGGTGATGAGTCGACAGGTCGATGAGGGTGATGAGTCGACAGGTCGATGAGGGTTAGGTCGTTATGTGATATCCTGAGAAGGTACTGTGGGGTACGTGGTATTTGGTTCACACTCAGGATGGGATGGAGAAAGGAAACTCACAATGAACACATGTATACATGTTGTATTGGATGTACAATGCAGCTTGGAGCTGGGAAGTGACAGCGTGGTTACAAGCGTGATGTAGAGAGAGCTGGTTGGTGAGGATGCTCAGAGGAGGACAGCTTGTGGGTCGTCATGCTCGCCGGCGGGAGCGAGGACCGCCAGGCAGGCGGAGGAGGAGGAGGTGTTGCTGGCTGGTTGGTGTAGGTAGAAAGAAGAGAGTGGTCACCACGAGGTCAGGTCTTAAATAGCGGAGGTAGTCGTGGCTTAGTAGTTGACCTCCGTCATGTAAGGCGGCGCTGGTTGACCTAGACCACGAGGCATACACTGAGGAATTCGTGGGGTCGGCTACTCAGCGACAAACAGCATTTGTAGGGGAGAAATCCACTACAGTACCACTGGGTCTCTGCTTATCGCCTTCCTGTCAAGGTAAGTAATGGCTCTTGTAAACCACACACATCTGCTCTGTCTTGAGGGTTTTCTATAGGTTAAGTGTTTGTGTAACCACTTGTATTGGTACACAGTTAAAATAACTTGTTAGTTCTTACTTGTAGTAGTCACTTATTTGTTGTGTTACTTTATAAGTATTTTTTTTGGTACTTATAAGTTTTCTCTCTAATTCACTAGAAATCACTGGAACTTGAAGCACTGATAAGTTGTGTTTAGATTCGTAACCGCTACCACAATTTTTGTGATTCCTAACGGCTACCACCATTGTTTGTGATTCGTAACCGCTGCCACTATTGTTTGGGCCGGGGTTTGATATCAAACGATCTCACTTGTTAACACTTGTCTGAATGAGTGTAGAGTAGTCGCTGGTACCTTTGATGAAGCTGGGTGAGATAATAGGTAGTCTCACTGCGTGTCACCTTTGATACAGTCGTAGTTTTGAGTCGTTGAGTCGTCCCAGCCGCCCTGGGTTACACTTGTAATTATCTTAGCTTGTAAGTATACACAAGTGTACACAGGTTCTGTTATCTTCATTTGTGGTTCCTTTGTTTAATGTAAACACACGTGGTGATTTTCTAGTTATATTGCATGCTCTGGTAGTTACAGAATTGTTTGTTGACAGACTACTGAGGATTAGCTATTAGCTTGTAATTAGCTAATAAAATTAGAGAGAGATACAGCCTTGGGAGCTATGCTCACATACTTCTCTTTGGTACGGTGTCTGGCTGTGAACTGGTGAACTGTGTGAAGCTGTGAACTAGGCGAACCTCACTCTGTCTGCTTATAAGGGGGTATGTAATCTATACGTCAACACAGAGATAAGAGGCTACACTCATAAGAACATAAGAATATAAGACTGGAGGAAACTGCAGCGGGCCTATTGGCGCATACTGGGCAGTCCCGTTTACACCCAACCCCTATTGCTCATAAAAGCATCCAACCTATGTTTGAAGCTATTCAGCATATTCGAGTTAATGATGATATTTGGTAACTTGTTCCATTCATCCACTACTCTGTTTCCAAACCAGAGTTTACCTATTTCCCACCTAAATCTAAATTTGTCTAATTTAAAACCATTGTTACGAGTTCGCTCCTGGTTGGATAGTTTGAGTACCTTTGTAATGTTCCCTTTGTTTAGCCCTGCCTTCCACTTATACACCTCTATCAGGTCGCCCCCCGCACTACGTCTCTCGAGGGAGTGCAAATTAAGATGTTTTAACCTGTCTCTATACTCAAGGTTCCTAATGCCCGGGATTAGTCTTGTCATTCTCCTCTGAATTCTTTCCAAGGATTCTATATCCATTCTGTAATACGGTGACCAGAACTGAACTGCGTAATCCAGGTGTGGTCTCACAAGAGCAAGATACAGTTTTAGGATGACCTCGCTAGTCTTGTAACTAACACTCCTTTGTATGAACCCAATTACTTTATTAGCCTAGTTACGAGCAAAAACACATTGTTTACTTGGCTTAAGGTTCCTACTTATCATTACTCCTAAATCTCTCTCGCAGTCGGATTTCTCTATGGCATCGTTGTTCATCTGGTATCTGGTTTCCCTGTTTACATCTCCTATACTGAGTACTTTACATTTGTCCACGTTGAATTTCATCTGCCATTTTTCAGACCATTCGAAAAATTTATTTAGATCTTCCTGTAGTTTTCCTGAGTCCTCGTCAGATTTAATAACACGTCCTATTTTAGCGTCATCAGCAAATTTACTTATGTTGCTGTCTATGCAGATATCTATGTCGTTTATGTATATAATGAATAATAATGGTCCAAGTACTAAGCCTTGGGGAACTCCACTTGTGACGTTGCTCCAATGGGACTTAGTGCGGTTAATGCTCACTCCCTGTTTCCTGTCCTGTAACCACGCCCTAATCCATTTAAGGATGTTACCTTTGATGCCATGAGCTTCTACCTTTCTAATTAGTCTTTCGTGGGGAACTCTGTCGAAGGCTTTGCTTAAGTCGAGATATACCACATCATAATTGTGCCCCTCGTCCACCGATTCGAAAACTGATGAAAAGAATGTTAATAGATTAGTTAGACAAGAACGTCCGCTTGTGAAGCCATGCTGGGAATCATTGATCAATCCGTGCTTCTCCAGGTGATTTCGAATAGAGTTTGAAATGATTGCTTCCAGTAATTTGCCTACTATTGATGTTAGACTGATTGGGCGGTAGTTAGAGGATAGTGATCTATCCCCCTTCTTGAAAATCAGTATTACATTCGCTTTCCTCCAGGATTCTGGTACTACACCTGTTTTTAAGGACATGTTAAACAACTTTGCTAAGGGCATACTAAGCTCTTCCTTACATTCCTTTAATACTCTGGCAAATATCTCATCGGGACCAGGTGACTTATTAGGCTTTAGTTTGTCTATTTGCTTACTAACATCGTTACTAGTCACTACTATCTCGCTTAATTTGTTTTCTTCACTATCTCTGAATAGAGTCGGTGCCTCGGGTATCATGTTTCAATTTTCGGTGGTGAAAACTGTTGAAAAATATTTATTCAAATTATTGCTCATTTCTCTGTCGTTATCAGTGAGCTCGCCGGTGTCTGACCGTATTGGTCCAATCTTTTCTCGTGTTTTAGTTTGATACATTTGGTAGAATCCTTTGGGGTTTGTCTTTGCCTCCCTTGCTATCCTTACCTCATTATTCCTCTTTGCTTTCCTTATCTCGGTTTTAACCCTACTCACCAATACCCTATAATAGTCCCGGAGGTGAATTTCGCCACGATTTATCCTTCAACCTATAGCCTTCCTTTGGCCAATGATGTTCTTTAAATAATTATTTTATCCATTTAGGGTCATTGTTGTCTAATCTGAGTTTTTTGCATGGTATGTTCTGCCTTTGTCCATTAAGTAACTCACTATTTAAATTGTCGTGGAACTCGGCAATCTCAGATCTCGTTATCAGGTCCGTGTCATCTGTCAGGTTCACAGCCAAGCGTGACACCCCCTCTCTCAGCTGCCTCTTTAAACTGTCAAAGTTCGCCCTTCTGAAATCTGGTACTTTAGTGGAATTTTCCTTACGTCTGCCCTGAAAATCTAACTGGAACCTAATTTCTTTGTGATCGCTGTTTGCAAATTCGTTCCCTACCTCGACACGGTTAATGAGGTTTTCTCTGTTTGACAGAACTAAATCGAGTATATTATTACCCCGTGTGGGTTCGGTTATATGTTGACTTAGAAAACAGTCCTGGATCGTCTCGAGAAAAACCTCTGATTCTGATTTACCTGTAAGGTCAGTCCAATCTATTTGGCCAAGGTTAAAGTCGCCTACTATACAGACTTTGTTGTGTATGGAAGCCCTGCGCATTTCATCCCAGATAAGTCGCTCATTGACTCTATCAAGATTGGGAGGTCTATATATTACTCATGTGATTAATTTTTCCCTACCGTCGATTAATTCTATCCAAATTGTTTCTGTATTCCGCTCACTTTTTATTTCCTTATTAATTTCACACTTCAGATTATCCCTAACAAAGATTGCTACTCCGCCTCCATTCCTGGTCTGCCTATCGGTTTGGAACAGTTTATAACCCGCAATTTGGTATTCGACTGGTAACTCACGTGTGTCTAGGTTGATCCATGTTTCAGTGAATGCTATTATATCGATTTTTTCAGTACATACCAAGGCCCTAATATCATCCATTTTGTTTCTCATACTACTACTGTTCGCGTAGTATACATTTAAGTTAGTCGTGTTCTGAGTCCACCCTTTACCGCGTTTAGTTTTAAACTCCCTGTCTAATTTAGTTTTGTCATCATTCCTAACACTATTTCCCTGTAATCTTTCTCTTTGTTTACCCACTCCCACTGCAGTCTCCTCCACCCCCGTGCTCATATGTTCTCCTAGCAGTTTAAAGACTTCGATATCTTTTGAACTGCCCCCTCTAGAGCACCAGCCAGGGTTGTTACTCCATCCCTAGCATAAAGGTCCCTTCTGCCATAGAAGTTGTCCCAGTTGTCAATGAATGGGACTGATATTGACTTGCAATATCTGCCAAGACGGTCGTTGACACCAACTGCCCTTGACAACCATTCACTGCCAACTCTACTTCTAGGCAGGACAGGGCATATGATAGGGATCCCTCCCTTAGTCCTAATACGATCTATAGCTGCCTTGAACTTATCAAGAAGCTCCTCGCTCCTACACCGGCCAATATCATTGCCTCCTGCACTGAGGCAGATAATGGGTTTGTTCCCATTACCAGACAAGATATTGTCCATCCTGTCAATTATATCTCCCACCCCAGCTCCTGGCAAACACACCCTCATCCTATTTTTGTTTTTACCACAAAAGGCCCTGTCCATGTACCTTACCTGTGAGTCACCAACAATTAAAGTTTTTATACCTTCCTTGTCTTCCCTGTCCCTGACTGTTCTAACGTCCAATTCGTCTATCAAGGGACTGAACGGGTTGGTACACTTAGCTGTTGTTGTAGTGTTTGTCTTATCCTTGGTGTACTTCTTCACCACCAGCTTCGTCTTCCCACTACTCACCACCTTCCACTCGCTTGAGTTTTCGTCAGACACTGGCTCCCCTTTTAATTTCGCCAGCTCTTCCTTTAATTTCAGGTTCTCCAACGTGGTCCTCTCAATTTCTTCCTTGGCCCTCGCCAATTCTTCCATGGACCACTCCAGTTTGGTCAACAAACTCACATACCCAAGACCGCACATAGCACTGGCCATATCTGATAATTACCCCTCGGGAGCAAACCCTGCCGTGACCTTTCCCCTAGTGAGGTCAGAACACAACTGAGGTCAGAACACAACTGACTGAGGTCAGAACACAACTCCACAGGCCTACTCTCACAGAGGCCTGGGGACATATATTTATGGGTTGTAACCTGAATCTGTGTGAAACTACAAATGTTTATGTGCTGTTTACCCTAGGAGGTGTGACAGAACAAATGCTTATGTAGCTGTATGCTCAATAGTCTGGGTGATAGAATTGATAGGGCTGGAACATGCACTGCAACACACCCATTAAACTGCAACAATATGCAGCAATAAACACTAACCTAACCTAACCCTGACCTAACCTAACCTCCCCTGTGTTGGTTAGGTTAAGTTAGGTTAGTGTCAGTTTAAGTATTATTAGACCAGGTTATGTCAGGTAAGGTCAGGTTACATCATGTTATGTCAGGTGAGGTCAGGTTACATCATGACTTTCAGGTGAGGTCAGGTTACATCATGTCATGTCAGGTGAGGTCAGGTTACATCATGTTATGTCAGGTGAGGTCAGGTTACATCATGTTATGTCAAGTGAGGTCAGGTTACATCATGTTATGTCAGGTAAGGTTAGGTACCATCATGTTATGTCAAGTGAGGTCAGGTTACATCATGTTATGCCAGGTGAGGTCAGGTTACATCATGTTATGTCAGGTGAGGTCAGGTTACATCATGTTATGTCAGGTGAGGTTAGGTTAGATTCAGGTCATGTCAGGTCAGACGAGGTTAGAGCTGGGTCAACAAAATCCGGTAACACAGGAGGCAGTATTTACGAGAATCTAAATTATGTAAGAGAGGCGTCAGAGTGGGAGACGGACGGCAGCAGGGGGCAGCGTCCTCACCATAAAACTGGCGGTGTTTACATGACGTGATGCTGGGATAAACATGGATAGTCTAGGGATATTGTGACGCTGGGATAAATCTGACACACACACACACACACACTCGCTAAAAATCGTTAAAAACCCTCCCTAAAACTCGCTTAAAATCCCTAAATTAAATCCCAACTAGGCACAACTCACTAAAAGCCAAACCCACACACTCACACACAATCGCTAAAAATCGTTAAAAACCCTCCCTAAAACTCGCTTAAAATTCCTAAATTAAATCCCAACTTGGCACAACTCACTAAAAACAACACACGCACACTAGCCAAAAATCGCTAAAATCCTCCCTAAAATCGCTTAAAATCCCAAAATTAAATCCCTTTATATACGACAATTAAGACAATTTTATATAGCTAAATTCCAACTGTATCTCCAAATATGTTAAATATATTCCGTCAATATGTAACGTTGGGGTAAATATCTCTAAGTCAATTTCCATCTATATAAATGACATAGAAGCATCGCTTATTTAATTTCCATCCATAACTTCTTGGACGCTAAATTTCCCCCTCCCCTCTGGCCATTTTTTTTCCTCAGACCCACAGACTAGTGCTGCCCTCCCCCTCCTGTGGTCACTTGATGAACTAACCAATAAACAGAATAACAGACTGTTGTGGGGAGGGAAGGGGAGGGGGGGGGCATATACCGTTTAATAACAGGAGGAATTAACGCATAAATAAGGGATATGAGTTGTGGATCATGTAATCAAGGGATAGCGGGCCTTTGTAGCATTTTAATTAGGGGAATAGACGCGGGATTCATGAATGATTCTCTCCCTTAAGGGCTGATGTGACCTTGACCTAAACCCACGGATCATTCTTCACACTAGACAGACAGATAGACACCCACAGACATTCACCCACCAAGACATCCATTCATCCACCTAGGCATCCACAAAGACATCCATTCACCCACCAAGACATCCATTAATTCACCTAGGGATCCATTCACCCACCACGACATCCATTCATCCACCAAGACATCCATTCATCCACCAGGGCATCCATTCATCCACCAAGACATCCATTCACCCACCAAGACATACATTCATCCACCAAGACATCCATTCACCCACCAAGACACCTATTCACCCACCAAGACATCCATTCATCCACCAAGACATCCATTCATCCACCAAAACATCCATTCATCCACCAAGACATCCATTCATCCACCAAGACATCCATTCATCCACCAAAACATCCATTCATCCAACAAGACATCAATTCATCCACCAAGACATCCATTCATCCACCAAGACATCGATTCACCCACCAAGACATCCATTCATCCACCAAGACATCCATTCATCCACCAAGACATCCATTCATCCCACCAAGACATCCATTCATCCACCAAGACATCCATTCATCCACCAAGACATCCATTCACCCACCAAGACATCCATTCATCCACCAAGACATCCATTCACCCACCAAGACATCCATCCATCCACCAAGACATCCATTCATCCAAGACATCCATCCATCCAAGACATCCATTCACCCACCAAGACATCCATTCACCCACCAAGACATCCATTCACCCACCAAGCATCCATTCATCCACCAAGACATTCATTCATCCACCAAGACATCCATTCATCCACCAAGGCATCCATTC
>NW_024717908.1:0-52692 GCF_018991925.1 Homarus americanus
TCCTCAGTAGCTGACACTCAGGTCCCCAGTGGCTGACATTCGGGTCCTCAGTAGCTGACAATCAGGTCCCCAGTGGCTGACACTCAGGGTCCCCAGTGGCTAACATTCCTGGACCTCGGTGGTTTATCAGGATTAAAAGTTCTTTAGGGAGTTTATTTTCCTCTTAATTATCTGTGAGGAAGGAAGGCAGGCAGGCATTGGTGTCCCCAGGTCCTCCCGTCTTGTGAAATAATAAGCTTGGGAAGGACTCGTGAGGAGGCGGGGAGAACAATACCTCTGTTTATCTAACCATTTTTTTTTCACTTTCCTCAGGTGAGTTAATAAGGACAAGCTAGTGAGTCAGGTGAGTTAATGAGGTCAAGTTAGTGTGTCAGATGAGTTAATGAGGACAAGTTAGTGAGTGCGGTGAGTTAATGAGGACGAGTTTGTGAGTCAGGTGAGTTAATGAGGACGAGTTAGTGAGTCAGGTGAGTTAATGAGGACGAGTTAGTGAGTTAGGCGAGTTAAAGAGGACAAATTAGTGAGTCAGGCAAGTTAATGAGGACAAGTTAGTGAGTCAGGTGAGTTAATGAAGACAAGTTAGCGAGTCAGGTGAGTTAATGAGGACAAGTTAGTGAGTCAGGTGAGTTAATGAGGACAAGTTAGTGAGTTAATGAGGACAAATTAGTGCATCAGTGAGTTAATGGGGATAAGTTAGTGAGTCAGGTGAGTTAATGAGGACAAGTTAGTGAGTCAGGCGAGCTAATGAGGACAAGTTAGTGACTCAGGTGAGTTAATGAGGACAAGTTGGTGAGTCAGGTGAGTTAATGAGGAAAGTTAGTGAGTCAGGTGAGTTATGAGGACAAGTTAGTGAGTCAGATGAGTTGATGTGGAGAAGTTAGTGATTCAGGTGAGTTAATGAAGACAAGTTAGTGAGTCAGGTGAGTTAATGAGGACAAGTTAGTGATTCAGATGAGTTAATGAGGACAAGTTAGTAAGTCAGGTGAGTCAATGGGAACAAGCTAGTGAGTCAGGTGATTTAATGAGGACAAGTTAGTGAGTCAGATGAGTTGGTGTGGAGAAGTTAGTGATTCAGGCGAGTTAATGAGGACAAGTTAGTAAATCAGGTGAGTTAATGAGGACAAGTTAGTGATTCAGGTGAGTCAGATTTGAACTGTTAATTAACCATCAGTGTATAGATTTGAATACATTAATAAGGAATTTAAATGTATGTTAACTTCACCAAAAATTAAACAGTGTTCAAAATGGGCTGTATCTTTGGACAGGGTTGCACTAACGTCTGACTTAGTTCTGCCGCGATAGCTCACTTAGCTCAAAATCTTAAGTGAGGGCAAAGTGAAAACTTAGGTTGACGTGTTGAAAACAAACCTACGATTGTCTTCGCCTAAGACAGTCGTGGCTAAGAATGTATTCTTCCGTGTCAGCTGATATCCGTCAACCAATCAGAGTGCACTTTACAAATATTTCACCCAATCGCATGGCGGATACTGATGTAAACACCAAACGCAGATGGGAAACGAAAGCCTCATGCGACATTCAACACTACAGCCGCACATTAACAACATTGAAGTCACAAAATACGAAAGCAAGGCTCCAAATTTCAACACCAACAATTTTATTCGCAAGCAACTGAAGCTTGCAAAAGGAACCACCACATATTACACGGCAATTTTTCTCCAACGTTGACAAAATTAACACGAAAAAATGCATGGGATATAACTGTGAACAGTGTGGCAGGGATCTACCGAACCTGTGAGGAGTGTAGAAAGATCTTAGGTCAACAATCAAGCAGAAGGAAGCAAGGAGGAGGCAGGCAATGAATCAAAAAGGTAAGATCACTGTTTCGTATATTTTGGTTGTTCGTACACTGGGTTTAGGTTAGGTTAGGTTAGGGTAGCCTCAAAGATGTTTAGTTGGGGCTTGATCAGTATTTTTTATGTATTTTTCTAAGATAGGCTATTTTATCTAATACATTTCATATAATAGTGGCTGCAAGGGTGGATCCAGGGGAGTCCTAGGGGTCCGGACACCCCTTTTCACCAGGAAATTCCAATAGTTTTTCATTAATGCAGTTTTATACTCAGGCATTTTTGTATACATACTATAGTATAGGCATACCAGCCAGCCTTGGGCGCCATTAGTCTTTTGAAGAAGCTGGTGTTTTATTTTAATGGCGATGGTTTAAAGCTTCATTCTAAAAGGATTAAACACTCGCCATAGAGGGGTTAAGTCGTATTATTTTTAAGGTTTAATCGATTGTCCTCAAAGGGCTTAAGCAATATTTAACCAAACATTATTGTACTTTTTGGGTTCAGTTTTCTATCACGGCCAAGTTTAAGGTTGTGGGGGGTACTACCTATTTTTCTTTGTGGGTGTGGGCTCCGAATTCAGCTTTCTTTTTCTATCACACGGCGTCTCTGAGTGCGTGGGTTCCGAATTTAACTTACTTTTTCTTTCATACGGCGTCTCGGAGTGCGTGGGTTCCGATTTCGACTTTATTTTTCTATCACACGGCGTCTCTGAGTGCGTGGGTTCCGAATTCAACTTTCTTTTTCTATCACACGGCGTCTCGGAATGCGTAGGTTCCGATTTCAACTTTCTTTTTCTATCAAACGGCGTCTCGGAATGCATAGGTTCCGATTTCAACATTCTTCTTCTATCAAACGGAGTGTCGGAATGCGTGGGTTTCGAATTCAACTTTCTGTTTCTTTTACACGGTGTTTCGGAGTGCGTGGGTTCCGAATATAACTTTCTTTTTCTATCACACGGCGTCTCGAAGTACGAGGGTTCCGATTTCATCTTTCTTTTTCTATCAAACGGAGTGTCGGAGTGCTTGGGTTTCGAATTCAACTTTCTGTTTCTTTTACACGGCGTCTCTGAGTTTGTGGGTTCCGAATTCAACTTTTTTTTTCTATCGCACAACAATATTGATGGGCATGTTTAATAAATATTGCCATTGGTCACATGCGGCATCCATGGGTGTGTAGGAGCCGTCACAGAGTTTCTGTATCTGTTTAACATCAAAGTTTGTTTGTTTGTCGCAGATGGTGCTGTCAGTAACATGGTGGAAAAGAACCACCAAGGAGGACTCGCCAATGTTTATTTGGTTATGATGGAAGAAATCCACCTTGTCATACACGGTTTCCATTGGAGGAAAGGAGTCGTCACCCACTATACTGATCTGTCTGTGGAGGCTGAAGCCGATTTCCCAGTAAGTGAATCAAATAATGGTGATGTGGATAAATTTTACGAGATTAATCCGAGACGTTTTTTCAGTATGTGAATCATATCTAAATTCTTTGGCCTGGCAGCTGGGTCTCTTTTCTGTGATTGTGCAATCCAATTTGACAATTCACGAGAAAGTACCGGGACGTTGAACTTATCTATAAGTTGTGTCCACATCCACCCCAGACTGTACACCTCACTCGCCTCCGAACACAGCCCAGTTCTTCGAACTTCAGGAGCGAACCACTATCCCATAAGGGGATAATACTGCTTGAACATTTATGTTCCTAGCGGACGACCCATGCCGAAATCAATAATGGTGACTTTGAGATCGCATGGTGACACACATACATTATTGAATTTGATATCGCAGTGAGCATAACCTTTATCAAAAATTATCTACACAGTCTCGTGGATTTGTATCATGAGTTCGTACAGAATTTTTTCTGTAATAACACGCCACCTAAAGAATTCTCTCAGGGTAACTCCAGCGTATGGGGAAAGCAGCAGGTGCTTCTCAACATACACCCCTAAACACCGCTGCACCCCGG
The DNA here is from genome assembly GCF_018991925.1 of Homarus americanus. Taxonomy (NCBI): domain Eukaryota; kingdom Metazoa; phylum Arthropoda; class Malacostraca; order Decapoda; family Nephropidae; genus Homarus; species Homarus americanus. The sequence continues at coordinate 3,777 of NW_024717908.1, forward strand.
CCACATCCTGGAGTCGCATTAATAGATTTGCCTCGGCATTTAATGTCTCCATCGTTTCAGACTCACGTTGGTATTTCTTGTTAAAGCATTTCACCACGATATCTGGTGAATTATTATAGGTAATCAGGACACAGCTACCAAATCCTCCCCACCCAAGGTCACAAGTTTGGGCCCCGTCGGTCTGCAGTAGCGCTTCGTAATCAGCACTACTGATTCTTGGCACGTTATCGTTAAGTTTTTCTTTGTCAAATAAAATCGTTGACATTCTTATATGTAGGGGGTAAAACTTTAAATAGTTTTATCCTTATATCTACGCAATATAATTATACAGTATAGATTATACTCCTGTTAAATAAAAGTTACCTTGGATACGTCACTCATGTCTTTGGCAGTAGTGTAAGCAACTAAGCATCCACTACACTATTATCTACTGTACACTATATCAACTACACTGTCATTCACATTACATCATCTTCACTACATCCACTACACTATTATCTACTGTACACTATATCAACTACACTGTCAGTCACATTACATCATCTTCACTACATCCACTACACTATTATCTACTGTACACTATATCAACTACACTGTCATTCACATTACATCATCTTCACTACATCCACTACACTATTATCTACTGTACACAATATCAACTACAGTGTCATTCACATTACATCATCTTCACTACATCCACTACACTATTATCTACTGTACACTATATCAACTACACTGTCAGTCACATTACATCATCTTCACTACATCCACTACACTATTATCTACTGTACACAATATCAACTACACTGTCATTCACATTACATCATCTTCACTACATCCACTACACTATCATCTACTGTACACTATATCAACCACACTGTCATTCACATTACATCATCTTCACTACATCCCTACTGTATCTGTACACTATATCACTACTGTCATTCACATTACATCATCTTCACTACATCCACTACACTATTATCTACTGTACACTATATCAACTACACTGTCATTCACATTACATCATCTTCACTACATCCACTACACTATTATCTACTGTACTATATCAACCACTGTCATTCACATTACATCATCTTCACTACATCCACTACACTATTATCTACTGTACACTATATCAACTACACTGTCATTCACATTACATCATCTTCACTACATCCACTATACTATCATCTACTGTACACAATATCAACCACACTGTCATTCACATTACATCATCTTCACTACATCCACTATACTATCATCTATACTTCATACACTATGCTATTATCTACACTACATCATCATCTACACTACATCCACTACATTTTTATCTACACTACATCCACTACATCATCATCTACACTACACCCACTACATTTTTATCTACACTACATCCACTACATCATCATCTACACTACACTACATTTTTATCTACACCATCCACTACATCATCCTCTACTACATCCACTACATTTTATTTTACATCCACTACATCATCCTCTACACTACATCCACTACATTTTTATCTACCTACATCCACTACATCATCATCTACTACATCCACTACATTTTATCTACACCATCCACTACATCATCATCTACACTACATCCACTACATTTTTATCTACACTACATCCACTACATCATCATCTACACTACACCCACTACATTTTTATCTACACTACATCCACTACATCATCATCTACGCTACATCCACTACATTTTTATCTACACTACATCCACTACATCATCCTCTACACTACATCCACTACATTTTATCTACACTACATCACACATCATCATCTACACTACATCCACTACATCATCATCTACACTACATCCACTACACCATCATCTACACTACATCCACTACATTTTTATCTACACTACATCCACTACATCATCATCTACACTACATCCACTACATCATCATCTACGCTACATCCACTACATTTTTATCTACACTACATCCACTACATTTTTATCTACACTACATCCACTACATCATCCTCTACACTACACCCACTACATTTTTATCTACACTACATCCACTACATCATCTCATACCATCCACTACATTTTTATCTACACTACAGCCACTACATCATCCTCTACACTACATCATTACGCTATATCTACACTACATCACTGACTATTATCTCACGACATCCTCTGCATCAACATTTCATCCACTACACTTTCAAATATACACATCGACTACTATTATCTACACTACATCCACTACACTTACTTCTTTTACACTACATCCACTATATCTCTCTTACACACAAACACACACACACACACACACACACACACCTTAGTGACCTCTTGAGTGAGTACGTGTCTCCTGGCGCTGAGGCAACAGCCAAGGTCATCACACGCTCGACCTGTAGTGTAGATGATGATATAGTGTACAGTAGATGATGGCGTGGTGGATGTAGTGAAGATGATGTAATGTGAATGACAGTGTAGTTGATATAGTGTACAGTAGATAATAGTGTAGTGGATGTAGTGAAGATGATGTAATGTGAATGACAGTGTAGTTGATATAGTGTACAGTAGATAATAGTGTAGTGGATGTAGTGAAGATGATGTAATGTGAATGACAGTGTAGTTGATATAGTGTACAGTAGATAATAGTGTAGTGGATGTAGTGAAGATGATGTAATGTGAATGACAGTGTAGTTGATATAGTGTACAGTAGATAATAGTGTAGTGGATGCTTAGTTGCTTACACTACTGCCAAAGACATGAGTGACGTATCCAAGGTAACTTTTATTTAACAGGAGTATAATCTATACTGTATAATTATATTGCGTAGATATAAGGATAAAACTATATAAAGTTTTACCCCCTACATATAAGAATGGCAACGATTATATTTGACTATGAAAAACTTAACGATAACGTCCCAAGAATCAGTAGTGCTGATTACGAAGCGCTACTGCAGACCGACGGGGCCCAAACTTGTGACCTTGGGTGGGGAGGATTTGGTAGCTGTGTCCTGATTACCTATAATAATTCACCAGACATCGTGGTGAAACACTTTAAAATGAAATCGCGCTGTTAGTCTGAAACGATGGAGACATTAAATGGCGAGGCAAATCTATTAATGCGACTCCAGGATGTGGCCGGTGTGCAGCGGTGTTTAGGTGTGTAAGTTGAGAAGCAGTTGCTGCTCTCCCTAAACGCTGGACTTACCTTGAAAGAATTCTTTTGGAAGCGTGTTATTACAGAAAAAACTCTGTACGAACTCATGATACAAGTCCATGAGACTGTGTAGGCAATTTTTGAAAAGGGTTATGTTCACTGCGACATCAAATATAATAATGTATGTGTGTCACCATGCGATCTCAAAGTCACAATTATTGACTTCGGCCTGGCTCGTCCGCTAGGAAAATAAGTGTTCACGGAGTATCATCCCCTTTAGGGATAGTGGTTCGCTCCTGAAGTTCGAAGAGCTGGGCTGTGTTCGGAGGCGAGTGAGGTGTACAGTCTGGGGTGGATGTGGAAACAACTTATATATGAGGCCAACGTCGCACTAATTGATAAGGATTTGAATTTTTTTATTTTAGAATCCCAGGAAATAGACGCAGCTGCCAGGCCAAAGAATTTAGATATAATTCACACACTGAAAAAACTGCTCGGATCAATCTCGTAAAATTTATCCACATCACCATTATTTGATTCGATTACTGGGAAATCGGCTTCAGCCTCACCAGACAGATCAGAGTAGCGGATGATAACTAGTTAATTCCGATAGATGGCGAGTATAACAAGGTGGATTTCTTCCATCACAACCTTTGTGACGGCTCCTACACACCCATGGATGTCGCCTGTGACCAATGGCAATATTTGTTAGACATGCCCATCAATGTTGTCGTGCGATAGAAAAAAAAAGTTAAATTCGGAACCCACAAACTCAGACACGCGGTGTAAAAAAAAAAGAAAGTTGAATTCGGAACCCACGCACTCTGAGACGCCATGTGATAAAAAGAGAAAGATGAAATCAGAACCCTCGTACTTCGAGACGCCGTGTGACAGAAAAAGAAAGTTTAATTCGGAACCCACGCACTCCGAAACACCGTGTAAAAGAAAAAGAAAGTTGAATTCGAAACCCACGCACTCCGTGACGTCGTGTGATAGAAAAAGAAAGTTGAAATCGGAACCCACACATTCCGAGACGCCGTGTGATAAAAAAAGAAAGTTGAAATCGGAACCCACACATTCCGAGACGCCGTGTGATAGAAAAAGAAAGTTGAATTCGGAACCCACGCACTCCGTGACGTCGTGTGATAGAAAAAGAAAGTTGAAATCGGAACCCACACCTGAAAAATAGGCAGTACCCCCTGACGCAAACTTGGCCGTGACAGAAAACTGAACCCAAAATGTACAATAATGTTTGGTTCTATGTTGCTTAAGCCAGCGAGGGACAATCGATTAAACTATGTAAAAATAATACGACAATTCCTCTATGGCAGAGTGTTTAACCTTTTAGAATGAAGCTTTAAACCACTGGCCATTAAAAATAAAACACCAGCTTCTTCGAGGCTAGCTGGCGCCCAAGGCTGGCTGGTAATACCTATACTATGAGTATATATACAAAATGCCTGGGTAAACTACTGCGTGCAAGAAAAAATATTGCAAATTTCCTGGTGAAAGAGGTGCCGGACCCCAGGACTCTCCTGGATCCCGCCCTTACATACTATTATATAAAATGTATTAGATAAAATAGACTATCTTAGAAAATATAAAACAATGCTGATCAAGCCCCAACTAAACATCTTTGGGGCTGCCTAACCCTAACCTAACCTAAAGCTGATGCTTGGAACAACAAAAATATATGAAACAGTGATCTTACCTGATCGATTCATTTTCTTGTCTCCTCCTTGCTTCCCTTCTGCTCGATTTTTGACCTAAGTTCTTTCTACACTCCCCACAGGTTTGGTAGACCCCTACCACACTGGTCACAGTTATATCCCGTGCATTTTTCGTGTTGATTTGTCCAAAGTTGAGGAAAATTGCCGTGTTTCTTTTTTAAGCAGTTGCCAGCGAATAAAGTTGTTAATTAAGCTGAAATTTGGAGCCTTCCTTTCCTATTTTGTGAGCTTTAATGTATTTAACAATGTGCGGCTGTAGTGTTGAATGTCGCATGAGCTTTCGTCTCCCATCTGCGTTTGGTGTTTACATCAGTATCCGCCCTGCGATTGGCTGAAATATTTATAAAAGTTCACTCTGATTGGTTGTGGATATCAGCTGACACGGAATAAAAACTCTGTACGCGTGTCTTGGGCGTGAACATTATGGAAGCTTACCAGCACGTCAACTTAAGTTTTCACTTTGCCCTCACTTAAGTTTTGAGCTAAGTGAGCTATCGCTAACAGAACTAAGTCCAGACGTTAGTGCATCTGTCCAGAGTACAATTACATTTTGAATACGGTTTAATTTTTGGTAGAGATAACATACATTTTTAAATTCCGTATTAATGAATTCAAATCTATACTGATGGTTAATTAGCGGTTCAATCTGACTCACCTGACTCACTAACTTCTCCTCATTAACTCACCCTGACTCTCCTAACTTGTCCTCATTAACTCACAATGACTCACTTCTTGTCCTTATTAACTCACTGACTTACTAACTTGTCCTTATTAATTCACCTGACTCACTGTATCTCATTAACTCACCTGACTCTACCTTATCCTCATTAACTCACCTGACTCTACTTGTCCTCATTCATTCCACTGTTCTTCTACCTTGTCCTCATTAACTCACCTGACTCACTGCCTTGTCTCATTAAAACATTAAAACTTTTGTAAACCACGAAAACTTGATAAACAAAGAAAATGTTTTCATTCCTTGAACCTGTCTCTCTTGTGAGCCGGAAACTGAGGGAAAATGGAGGGTGGAGACAGGGAAAGAATATGAGAAAAGAAAGTGAAGAGAAAGGCGGGAGAAACTGATAGAGAAATGGGAGAAAATATGGGAGGGAAAAAGGGAAAGAAACAGGGGAGAGGCATGAAAAATAGAGGAGACAGAAGAAAATATAGGGACACGAGAAGAAATAAATTAAAACAGGCAGAGAAGGTGGGAGGGTGGGGGAGAGGAGACACAGGAAGAGAAAAAATGGTTAGATAAACAGGTATTGTTCTCCCGTCTCCTCCACTGGTCCTCCTCCAAACATTATTACAGACAGGACCTGGGGAGACAACAATGCCTGCTACCTTCCTTCCTTCCTTCCTTCCTTTCTTCCTTCCTTCCTTCCTTCCTTCCTCACCAAATAATTAAGAGGAAAATAAACTCCCTAAAGACAACTAATCCTGATAAACCACCGGGGTCCAGGAATGTTAGCCACTGGGGACCTGGTGTCAGCCACTGGGGTCCTGAGTGTCAGCCAATGGGGACCTGAGTGTCGATCACTGGGGACCTGGAGTGCTCAGCTACAGGGGACCTGGAGTGTCAGCCACTGGGACCTGAGTGTCAGCTACTCCTAGGGACCTAGTGTCAGCTACTGAGGACCAGATGTCAGAAACCAATTAATGAACACCAAGTTAGTGAGGCAGGTGAATTATTGATGTCAACAAGAACCAGAAACCTTAACCATGAAACCAAGAAACATTAACTACTAGAGTAAAAGAGTCTTAACCACTGAGACCAGAAACCTTAACCACTAGAACCCAGAAACCTTAACAATTGAAGAACCGAAACCTTAACAACTAGAAACCAGAAACCTTAACCATTAGAAACCTTAACCTTAACCATTGAAACCGGAAACCTTAACAACTAGAAGACAGAAACCTTAACCATTAGAAACCTTAACCTTAACCATTAGAAACCTTAACCTTAACAAACTAGAAACCTTAACTACTAAAACCACAAAACCATAACCACAAAGGCAAAAAGCTTAACCACTAAGAATCCCAAAAAACGTTAACCACACAAAACAAGTAACCTTTCTACTAAAAATCCGCGAACTATAACCACTAGAAATCGGAAACCTTAACCATTAGAAAACTTAACCACTAGAAACCCCAATAACCACACAAGAAACCAGACACGATGAAATTATGAGGAGAAACAGGCCAGTGATCCTTGTTAGCTCAACCACGAAGTTAAAGCCTGAAAGGGACCATCAGTTAACAGTTAAAGTCTCTCTGTGCCTCACTCAGACACGAGACCATTAACACTGTCTCTTGTACACAGAAGAGAGGAGAGAATCTCTTAGGTGCCTACCGCACAGAAAAGGAGAACTCGAACACCTTCATAAGTGAAACAGAAAAGTAACCAAAGTGCTATGTAAGACCTTTAAGACCCCACAGCATAAAGTAAAAGTCTTTAAACCCACAGAAATTTAAAGGCCGACCACAGTGGGACATTAATGAGACTATGAGACTCCCAAAAGGACCTAAAGTTAGGACAAGTTTCTGAGTTAAAAGATCACCACCCTTCTCCCCCTTTCACACGAGCGATAAACAGGCTTTATCAGGCGAGCAGTGAGGCAAGTGGAGTAAGCGGGCCGGTATAAACTTCCCCTGAGCTGTATGCGTCCGCAGCCTGAAGTTTGAGCCATGGCCAGGTATGGTGAGAGTTGGAGTGAAACCAGCTGTCTAAGTGCCCAATAACGACACTTGACGATCATTTGGGAGTAATCAGCTCTGCCTCCACCTCAGCTCTCAATATGCATATTTCAAGCAGTTTAGTAGAAAACCTTTTACTAACGAGCCTAAAGCTTCTCTCAACTATACACCAAGGTCGTAGTTGCTCACTCCCTTCCGTTCATGGATGTACTGGGTGTAAAAGTGAAGCCAGCTGAGTGAATGAATGATCACACTGGCCCAAGAGTCTAGTGGAACTTAGGTACATTTTCAGGTTGAAGGCTGGATTAGGAATTAAACCTTAGGTGCCCTGTTGGTTTGTGTAAAAAACAACTTGGTGCAGGTGGAGATATATGTTAGGTTGGAAGCATAGTTCACAGGTAGTAGTGAATGGTAACATCTTAATAATAGTATTAATATTTTTTGGTGTGTAGTTAATACTATTTTTTCAGTTACTGGTAACTTGTCTTCACTGTGTGTAGTTAATATTTTCTTAAATAAATTTGATAGTATTGTTTTTTAATGTTTGTTTCACTAATTGATACTTGAGAATGAGGGAACTGTTTTTCAGTGAGAGTTTCCTCCTCTGTTGTAGTATTTAGTACTGTGATTTAGTTCCTTTAATGCATTTTAATTTTCTTTATAATTCCGATCTCATGTATAACCTTTGTTCCCCAGGTAGTGTTTAAGTTAGAGTTGGGAGGTGTGTGCATCTGTTGGGGTAACATGATTCTATTACAGTACCTTTAGGCCTATTCATGGTGAAATTAATAATTTTTTTTTTTATACCATTTCTGCATTGGTGGATATTATTTTATGTGAAAACCATAAGGCCTGTTTATGTGTAAAGCAATACTTTAGATTTATTGTTGTCTAATGAGGGTATCTGAGTTTCAAATAATTTCTGTCATGTATAACTTTATTCCCCAGAGTAGTGTTTAAGTTCAGGTTAAGGGTGTATATTGGTGTACCATTGTTTGATTGTGTCTGTAGTGTTGGAGGAATATAAAATTAATACAAGTTACAATTAATGTCTCATTCATCAGTCACGGACGCTGTCCTTCCCACAGGTCACGGAGAATTCATTTTGTTAGTAAATTTAAGTGTTCTTGCTTGTGCTGGTTCAGAGTTTCAGGGCGCTTCACTGCAATTACCATCTAATAATAATAATTAATAAACTAAATCAAGTGAAAATTAAGTCGTAATTCCGACCAGTTGTATATATATATATATATATATATATATATATATATATATATATATATATATATATATATATATATATATATATATATATATATATATATATATATATATATATATATATATACAAGAAGTATAGAACAAAGGTGTATATATACAGAGAGGAGGGGGTGAATAGGTTCACAATGGTCCGGGTATGAGTAATGACCTACTGATCTTTTAAATAGCTTCCTCAACGATCAGTGAAAAGTGGGTCAGAGGTAGGTGACCCAACCTTCTCACCTGATTACAAATCTTCTTAATTAAAAGGTACCGGATTTGTACATGCCATTACTCCAAATTTATGTTGAATGCTTCGGTGATATGTTTAATGAGACTAGATTCTAGATGTTCCTACTGTCCAATTTGAATTACAAGGTAATATTGTGAGGAGGCATTATCCCAGTCATTTGTGCACTTGTTATCCTCAAATGAACAAACAGAGCATTGGATTCTGGCCTGTCCTAACACTATATTTACTGTTGTTTAGAATTCTAGTTACAAGATCTTTGCCTGTCTGGCCTAGAAAGTAAAACATATGACATTCCTTAAAAGGAACTTTATAAATACAACCAATTGTGTTGTTGGGGAGTTCTTGATTAACAGTTGTTTTAACAGTGCATTAGTTTTTTAAATGCCACATTGACGTTCAGGTTTTTGGTTGTAAAGGAATGTGTGAGAAATTTTTTGTGAAATGGTAATATTAAGATATTCTTATGGTCCTTAGGTGGGCTTTGGGATCAGTTCTAAAAGTTTTTCTTAGTAATGTTGGGCATTTGTCTATGAAAGATCTAAGTGTTGGGTTTGATCAACATTATAAAATATATTTATATTCTCATCAATGAATTCGGACTGCAAATTCTCAGAGCACGTAAAAACATTATTGAAGAAATACTGACTGTTTAGAAACTCTGTATTATGGTGGGCAGAATAATAATGAATGTAGCAGGCTTGCATTAGTAGGGGCAGCAATTGGTGATTGTGGACTGTGGGGAGGTGATCCTGTAGGTGCAGTGGCCACCCAGGTGGTGATGGTGAACGTGGCGGAGGTAATCCTGTAGGTGCAGTGGCAGCGGGTGGTGATGGTGGAATGGTGGGAAGGTGATCAGCAGGTTCAGTGGTAGGTGGTGGACTGTGGTGGAGGTGATCCTGGGTGCAGTGGTAGCAGATGGTGGTGGTGGAGTGGTGGAGACCGAGGAGTAGAATCCTGTGGAAGTGCGAGTGGCAGCAGGTGATGATGGTGGAATGGTGTAGGAGGTGATCCAGCAGGTTCAGTGGTAGCAGGTGGTGGACTGTGGGGAGGTGATCCTGTAGGTGCAGTGGCAGATGGTGGTGGTGGTAGGTGGTGGACTGGGGGAGGTGATCCTCGGCAGCAGGAGGTGGTGGTGGTGGCCTGTGGGGAAGTGATCTGCAGGTGCGGCAGCAACAGCACGTGGTGGTATTGGACTGTGGGGAGGTGATATTGCACAGCAGCAGAGAAGTGAGACTGTGGGAGGTGATCCAGCAGGCGCAGCAGCAGCAGCGCAGGTGGAGGTGGTGGTGGCCTGTGGGGAGTTGATCCTGTGCAGCAGCAACAGCACGTGGTGATACTGGACTGTGCGGAGCGATATTGCAGGTGCAGCAAGCATCAGTGTGGAGAACGGGGAGACCTGCAGGCAGCAGATGGTGGTGGAGAACTGTGGGGAGGTGACCGCAGGGCAGCAGCAGCAGCAGGTGGTGGTGGGAACTGGGGGGAGGTGACTGTAGGTGCAGCAACAGCAGGTGGTGATGGTGGGGGAGGTTATTTGCAGGTGCAGCAGCAGGTGTGTAGACTGGGGAGGTGACTACATGCAGCAGCAATGGGATAGGGGAGACTGCAGGCAGCAGCAGCCAGGTGGTGGTGGAGAACTGTGGGGGAGGTGGTGGTGATCATGGGGAGGTGATCTGCAGGCAAACAGCAGGTGGTGATGGTGGCCTGTGGGGGAGGTTATCCTGTAGGTCAGCAGCAGGCAGGTGGTGGTGGTGACTGCGGGGAGGTGATCCTGCCATGCAGCAGCAACAAGTGGTAATGGTGGACTGTGGGGAGGTGTGACTGCAGCAGCAGCAGCCAGGCAGTAGTGGAGAACTGTGGGGAGGTGGTGGTGACTATGGGGGAGGTGACTGCAGGTGCAGCAACAGCAGGTGATGGTGGCCTGTGGGGGAGGTTATTTGCAGCAGCAGCAGGTGGTGGTGATTGCGGGGGAGGTGACTGACATGCAGCAGCAAAGTGGTAATGGTGGACTGGGGGAGGTGACTTGCAGCAGCAGCAGCAGTGGTGTGGTGACTGGGGGAGGTGATTGTAGCAGCAACAGCAGGTGATGGTGGCCTGGGGAGGTTCCAGACAGCAGCAGCAGGAGGTGGTGGTGGGGCCTGTGGGGAGGTGATCCAGCAGGCAGGCAGCAGGGGTGGTGATAGTGATCGGGGGAGGTGCATGCAGTGCGTGGCAGCAGGTGGTGGTGACGGTGAGCTGACTGCAGAGCAGCAGCAGGTGGTGGTGGTGGTGACTGTGGGAGAGGGATCTGCAGGTGCAGCAGCAGGTGGTGGGGGTGGTGATTGCGGGGGATGTGATTGCAGGTGAAGCAACAGCAGCAGGTGGTGGTGGTGAATATGAAGGAGGTGATTTGCAGGCAAGACAGCAGCAGGAGGTGGTGGTGGGGGTGACGCAGGTGCAGCAGCAGGTGGTGGTGGAGGATGACTGGGGAGGTGACTGCAGATGCCTCAGCAGCAGCAGGTGGTGGTGACTGTGGGGGAGTTGCAGGTGCAGCAAGGCGCAGCAGCAGGTGGTGGTGGTGACTGAGGGCAGGTGATTCCACGTTAAGCAGAGGCGGTGGTGGTGGTGACCTGCAGGCAGCGAGCGGGGCGACAGAGTGAACGGGGGAGGGATCTGCAGGCAACAGCAGCAGGAGGTGGTGGTGGTGGAAGGTGATCTGCAGGCGCAGAAGGCGCGGTGGTGGAGGACCGGGGAGGTGATTCTGCAGGCAGCAGGAGCAGCAGGTGGTGGTGGAGGATCAGGCAGATTCTGCAGGCAGCAGCAGCAGGAGGTGGTGGTGGGGAAGGTGATTCTGCAGGCAGCAGCAGCGCGGTGGTGGAGGACTGGGGAGGTGATTCTGCAGGCAGCAGAGCAGCAGGTGGTGGAGACTGTGGGGGCAGGTGACTGTGGCAGCAGCAGCAGCAGGTGGTGGTGGAAAGCTGATTCTGCAGCAGCAGCAAGGGCGGTGGTGGAGGACTGGGGAGGTGATTCTGCAGGCAGCAGAGCAGCAGGTGGGTGGAGGACTGTAGGCAGGTGATCTGCGGCAGGCAGCAGAGAGGAGGTGGTGGTGGGGAAGGCGACCTGCAGGGGTTGCCAACCAGGTGGTGGTGATGACCGTGGGGAGGTGATCTTGCAGGGGCATCAGCAGGTGGTGGCGGTGACAGGGGCGGTGATTCTGCAGCAGCAGCAGCAGGTGGTGGTGACCAGGCGGGAGGGGACTGCGTGCAGGCAGTGGCAGCAGGTGGTGGTGACTGGCGGGGAGGTGATTTCAGACAGCAGCAGGTAAGTGACTGCGGGGAGGTGACGCAGGCAGGGCAGCAGGTGGTGGTGGTGGACCAGGGGAGGTGACTGAAGGAGCAGCACCAGCAGGTGGTGGTGACTATGTGGGAGGTGACGCAATGGCAGCAGGTGGTGGTGGTGACCAAGGGGAGGTGACGGTGCAGTGGCAGAAGGTGGTGGTGGTGGGCTCATGGGGAGGTGACTGCAGGTGCAGTGGCAGCAGGTGGTAGTGGTGGGATTGGGAGGTGATCTCAGCAGGCATCACAGCAGGTGATGGTGGACTGTGGGGAGGTGACCAGGGCAGGTGGTGATGCAGAATGGTGGGAAGGGATCCAGCAGGCCAGTGGCTGGTGGTGACGGTGACTGCAGGCAGTGCAACAGCAGATGGTGGTGGTGGGAGGTGACTGGGGGAGGTGATTCTGAGCAGCAGCAGCAGCACGGTGCTGGCAAGCCTGACTACAGAGACCAGTGCAGCAGCAGCATGCAGGTGGTGGTGGATCATGGGGAGGTGACTCAGGCAGGCAGGTGGGTGATGGTGACGGGAGGTGACTGTAGGTGGGTGGGTGGTGGCCAGGAGGTGCAGCAGCAGGTGGTGAACTGTGGGGAGGTGACTCTGTGCAGGCAGCAGCAGGTGGTGGGGAGGATCTGTAGGTGAGTGGCAGAGAGGTGGTGATGGTGACTGGGGGAGGTGATCTGCAGGGCAGCGGCAGCAAGGTGGTGATGGGTGACTATGGCGGATCTGCAGGGCAGCGGGGTGGTCGGGAGGCACTGCAGGCAGCAGCAGGTGGTGGTGGTGGACTGTGGGGAGCGATCTGCAGTGCGGCAGCAGAGGTGGTGGTGGTGCTGCGGGGAGGACTTGCAGGGGCAGCAACAGCAGGCAGAGTGGACTGTGGGGGAGGTGATCTGCAGCAGCAGCAGCAGCAGGTGGTGGTGGTGACTGGTGGGGAGGTGATCTGCAGGCGCAGCAACAGCAGGTGGTGATGCGCGGCCTGTGGGGAGGTTAATTTGCGCAGCAGCAGGAGGTGGTGGTGGTGGCCTGTGGGGGAGATTCAGCAGGCAGTGGCAGCAGGTGGAGATGGGGTGACTGTGGGGGAGGTGAACCTGCAGGCGCAGGCGGCGCAGGTGGTGGTGGTGACTGCGGTGATGACCTGCAGGACAGCAGCAGGTGGTGGTGGTGGTGACAGGGGAGAGGTGATCTGCAGCAGCAGCAGCAGGTGGTGGGTGGTGGGAATGGGGGAGAGTGACTGCAGGTGAAGCAGCAGCAGCAGGTGGTGGTGGAACAGAGGGAGGTGACTTGCAGGCAAGGAGCAGCAGTGTGGTGGTGGTGGGGGGCAGCAGCAGCAGGTGGTGGTGGAGGAGTGACTGGGAGGTGACCTGCAGGATGCCAGCAGCAGCAGGTGGTGGTGGGCAGGAGTGATCTGGGAGCGCTGCGCAGCGCGGCGTGCGGTGGTGACTGAGGCAGGTGATTCCTGGGCGCGAGCAGCAGCAAGAGCGTGCAGGTGGTGGATGCGATTCAGCAGCGGCAGCAGCGGCACAGAGACTGTGGGGAGGCGATTCAGGCAACAGCAGCAGGAGGTGGTGGGGAAGGTGATCTGCAGGCAGCAGGAGCGTGGTGGGAGTGACTGGGGAGGTGATTGCAGGTGCAGCAGGGGCAGCAGGTGGTGGTGGGGAGACTGTGGGGCAGGTACCTGCAGCAGCAGCAGCAGGAGGTGGTGGTGGTGGGGAAGGTGATTCTGCAGGCAGCAGCAAGTGGTGGGAGGACTGGGAGGTGATTCTGCAGATGCCCAGGCAGCAGGTGGTGGTGACCTGGGGAGCGATCCAGCAGCAGCAGCAGCAGCAGCAGCAGGTGGTGGTGGTGACTGAGGGGCAGGTGATTCTGCAGAGCAGCAGCAGCAGGAGGTGGTGGTGGTGAAGGTGATCCTGAAGTGCAGCAGCAGCAGTGGTGGAGGACGTGGGGAGGTGATTCTGTAGGTGCAACAGCAGCAGGAGAGTGTGGTGGGGAAGGTGATCTGCAGGTGCAGAAGGAGCAAGTGGTGGTGGAGGACTGGGGAGGTGATTCTGCAGGCAGCAGGGGCAGCAGGTGGTGGTGGAGGATCTGGGGCAGGTGACGGTGCAGCAGCAGCAGGAGGTGGTGGTGGGAAGGTGACTGCAGGCAGCAGCAGCAAGTGGTGGAGACTGGGAGGTGATTCTGCAGGCAGCAGGACAGCAGGTGGTGGTGGAGGACTGTGGGGCAGGGTGATTCTGCAGGCAGCAGCCAGCAGGAGGCTGGTGAAAAGCCGACTCTGCAGCAGCAGCAAGCGCGGTGGTGATGACTGGGGAGGTGATTCTGCAGGCAGCAGACAGCAGGTGGTGGTGGGAGGACTGTAGGGCAGGTGATTCTGCAGCAGCAGCAGGAGGTGGTGGTGGCGGGGAAGGCGATTCTGCAGTGCAGCAAGCCAGGTGGGTGGTGGAGGACTGCGGGGGAGGTGATCGCAGGCATCAGCAGGTGGTGGCGGTGACTGTGGGGCAGGTGATTCTGCAGCAGCAGCAGCAGCAGCAGGCGGTGGTGGTGACTGCGTGGGGGAGGGATCATGCAGGCAGCAGGTGGTGGTGGGGACTGCGGGGGGAGGCGACCAGGAGCAAGCAGGTGGAAGTGACTGGCGGGGGAGGCGACGGCAGAACAGGCAGGTGGTGGTGACTGCGGGGAGGTGATCTGATGACAGCCAGCGCAGAGCAGGTGACTGGTGATGGGTGATCGCAGGTGCAATGGCGAGGTGGTGGTGGTGACTAGGGGAGGTGATCTGCAGGCGCAGCGGCAGAAGGTGGTGGTGGTGGCTTGCGGGGGAGGGATCCGCAGGTGCAGGTGGCGGGGAGGTGGTGGTGGTGACGGCGGGGAGGTGACGCAGGCAGGCTGGCAGCAGGTGGTGATGGTGATCATGGGGAGGTGATTCTGCAGGCAGTGGCGGCGCAGATGGTGAATGGTGGGGGAAGGTGACAGCAGGCTCAGTGGCTGCGTGGTAGACTGTGGGCAGGGATTCTGCAGGCAGTGTTAGCAGATGGTGGTGGTGGAGTGGTGGGACTGTGGAGGGGTGATAGAGCAGCAGCAGCAGCAGGTGGAAGGTGAGAGATTATGGGGAGTGACCAAGGGCAGGCAGGTGGTGGTGACTGGGAGGTGATTTGCAGGCAGTGGCAGTAGGTGGTGATGGTGACTGTGGGAGGTGATTCTGCAGGCGAAGTGCAGCTGCAGGTGGTGGTGGTGATCACGGTGATGGCGGTGACCTGCGGCGCGCAGCAGCAGGCAGTGGTGAGCACTGCGGGGGAGGTGATTCTGGCGCGGCGCAGCAGCAGGTGGTGGGGGAGGCACTGGCAGCGAGCGGCAGCAGCAGGTGGTGATGGTACCGTGGGGAGGGATTTGCAGGCAGTGGCAGCAGATGCAGGTGGAGGTGGTGGACGCGAGGCGATTTCGCAGGCAGCAGCAGCAGGCAGGTGGTGACTGCGGGGAGGTGATCTGCAGGTGCAGGCAGCAGGTGGTGGTGGTACTGTGGGGAGCGATCAAGGTGCGGGCAGCAGGAGGTGGTGGGCCTGGGGAGCGATTCTGCAGGCAGCAAACAGCACAGGTGGTGGGACTGGTGGGGAGGTGACTGCAACATGCAGCAGCAGCAGGTGCTGATGGTGGGGAGGTGACTGTGCGAGGCAGCAGCAGCAGCAGCAGGTGAGGTGGTGGTGGCCTGTGGGGAGCTGATTCCAGAGGCGGCAGCGGCAACAGCACGTGGACACCGGACGTGCGGAGCGATATTGCGGCGCAGGGCGAAGGTGGTGGTGGAGAACTGGGGAGGTGATTCTGCAGCAAGGTACATCAGGTGGTGGTGGTGAGAACCGTGGGGAGGCAATCTGCAAGGCGGTTGCTGCGCGGTGTGGTGACTGGCGGGGAGGCGACTGCAGCAGCAACAGCAGGTGGTGATGGTGCCTGTGGGGGAGGTTATTCAGGTGCGTGCAGCAGCAGCAGCAGGTGGTGGTGGTGACGGCGGGGAGGTGACTGCGCAGCAGCAATGCGGTAATGGTGATCTGGGGAGGTGACTTGCAGCAGCAGCAGCCAGGTGGTGGTGATAACCGTGAGGATCGCAGCAGCAGCAGCAGCAGCAGGTGGTGGTGGTGACTGGCGGGGAGGTGATTTGCAGGCATCAGCAGCAGCAGGTGGTGGTGATGCAGGATCCGGATAAGGTTGTTGCTGTAGCGAGTGCAGGTGGTGGGGATAGGACTGGCGCGTGATGCTGCAGGCGTGCAGAGAACGTGGGGAGGTGATGCTGCCAGCAGCAGCAGGCAGGTGGGGGAGTGCGACGCAGCAGCAGGTGGTGATGTGACTGTGGAGGCGATTTGCAGGAGCAGGCAGCAGCAGGTGGTGGGATTGTGGGGAGGTGACGCAGGCAGTGGCAGCGGTGGTGATGGCTGGGAGAGGCAGGTGCAGAGCAGGTGGTGATGGTGACTGGGGGAGGTTTCCAGGCAGGCAGCAGGCAGGTGGTGGGACCAGGGGAGGTGACTTGCAGGCAGTAGCAGCAGGTGGTGGTGGTGGGATAGGTGGGAGGTGATTTGCAGGTGCAGGGGCAAAGGTGGTGATGGTGAATGGGGAGGGGTGAGATGCAGGGCAGAGGTGGTGGTGGTGATCATGGGGAGTATCTGCGGCGGCGCAGCGAGGCGGCGATGGTGGTGACTGGGGGGAGGTGATCTGCAGGCGTGCAGCAGCAGGTGGTGGTGACTGGGGGGAGGGGATTTAGGCGCAGCGGCAGCAGGTGTGGTGACTGGGGGAGGTGATCGCAGGCGACAGCAGCAGCAGGTGGTGGTGATTGCGGGGGAGGTGATCCTGCGCGCAGTGGCAGCAGGTGGTGGACGCGGGGAGGGTGACTGCAGGCGCAGGCAGCAGGCAGGTGGTGGTGACTGGCGGGGAGGTGACCAGTGCAGGGCAGCAGGTGGTGGTGGTGGGTGACGGGGAGGTGACGGTGGGTGCAGTGGCAGCAGGTGGTGGTGGTGATTGCGGGGAGGTGATCTGCAGCAGCGGCAGCAGGTGGTGGTGGTGACTCGTGGGGGAGGTGACTGCAGGTGCACTGCAGCAGGTGGTGGTTGACTGGGGAGGTGATTCCGGCGGTGCAGCAGTGCGCAGGTGGTGGTGGTGGCGGGGGAGGGGTGATTCTGCGCGTTGCAGCAGCTGGCAGGTGGTGGTGGAGAACGTGGGGAGGTGATTCTGGCGGCAAGCAGCGAGCAGGTGGTGAGGCGGATGCGCAGCAGCAGGTGGTGCGATGGTGACCGCGGGGAGGTGACAGGTGAGTGGCAGCAGCAGGTGGTGGTGGTGACTGCGGGGGGATTGCAGGGCAGGGCAGCAGGTGGGACGTGGGGGGAGGTGACTGCAGATGCAGGCAGCAGGTGGTGGTGGTGACTGGGGGAGGTGACTGCAGGTGCAGTGGCAGCAGGTGGTGATGGTGACGTGAGACTGCAGGCAGGCAGCAGGTGGTGGTGGTGCCTCGGGGAGGTGACTGCAGGTGCAGTGGCAGCAGGTGGTGATGGTGAATGGTGGGGGAAGGTGATCAGGCCTCAAGCAGCAGGCAGGTGGTGGTGACCGGGGAGGGTGATTGGAGGCGCAGTGGCAGCAGGCAGGTGGATGTGGTGACCGTGGGGAGGCGGACGGTGCAGGCAGCAGCAGGTGGTGGTGGTGGGTGACTGCGGGGGAGGTGACTGCAGCAGCAGCAGCAGCAGGTGGTGGTGACTGCGGGGGAGGTGACTTGCAGGCAGTGGCAGCAGGTGGATGGTGACTGCGGGGGAGGTGATTTCACGTGCAGTGGCAGCGACGGTGGTGGTGACTGCGGGAGGTGATCGTGCAGTGGCAGCAGCAGGTGGTGATGGTGGGATCAGGGGGAGGTGACTTGCAGGTGCAGTGGCAGCAGGTGGTGGTATCAGGGGAGGTGATTTGCAGGTGCAGGCAGGTGGTGATGGTGGACGTGGGGGAGGTGACTGCAGGTGCAGTGGCAGGTCAGGTGGTGATCAGGGGAGGTGATTCTTGAGAGGCAGTGGGCAGCAGGGGTGGTGATGGTGACTGGTGGGGAGGTGATCTCAGGCGAGCAGGGGTGGTGGTGGTGGTGGTGGGGGGGCGATCTGCAGGCAGCAGCACGGTGGTGGTGGAGTGATGACTGGGGAGCTGATTCTCAGGCAGCAGGAGGCAGGATGGGAGGTAAGCAGAGCAGCAGGTGGTGGGATGGAGGACTGTGGGGGAGGTTATTTGCAGGCAGCAGCAGCAGGTGGTGGTGGGAGACTGTGGGGAGGTGATTCTGCAGGCAGCAGGTGGTGGTGGTGGGACTGCGGGGAGGTGACTGCAGGTGCAGCAGCAGCAGGTGGTGGTGGGACGGGGAGGTGACTGCAGGTGCAGTGGCAGCAGGTGTGACTATGGGAGGATCGTGGGTGCAGGGCAGCAGGTGGTGGTGACTGGTGGGGGAGGTGATCTGCAGGCAGCAGTGGCAGCAGGTGGTGGTGGTGACTGGCGGGGGAGGTGATTCTGCAGGTGCAGCGGCAGCAGGTGGTGGTGACTGCGGGGGAGGTGATCGTGGCGCAGGCAGCAGGGTGGTGGTGGTGACCGCGGGAGGTGATTTGCAGGCAGGCAGGCAGGTGGTGACTGGCGAGGGAGGTGATTTGCAGGCAGTGGCAGCAGGTGGTGGTGGTGGATTGCGGGGAGGTGACGGTGGCAGGGCAGCAGGTGGTGGTGGTGACCGTGGGGGAGGTGATTTGCAGGCAGGGCAGCAGGTGGTGGTGGGCTGGGGAGGTGATTGCAGGTGCAGTGCAGCAGCAGGTGGTGGTGGTGGGGATGGGGAGGTGATTGCAGGTGCAGGTGGCAGCAGGTGGTGGTGGTGACTGCGGAGGTGACGGTAGGGCAGCACAGCAGGTGATGGGTGACTATGGGGAGGTGATTCTGCAGGTGCAGCAAGGCAGCAGGTACTGGTGGGAGGTGATTTGCAGGTGCAGTGGCAGCAGGTGGTGATGGTGGACGTGGGGGGGAGGTGATCTGCAGGCAGTGCAAGGCGGCTGGGTGGTGACTGGCGGGAGAGGTGACCTGTGCGGCGGCAGCAGGTGGCGGTGGTGACTGGTGGGGAGGTGACGCAGGGTGGCGTGGAAGCAGTGGGTGGTGGTGGTGACTGGCGGGGAGGCGATTCTGCAGCAGCAGCAGCAGGTGGTGATGGTGGCGACTGCGGGGAGGTGATTTGCAGCAGCAGCAGCAGCAGGTGGTGGGAGGACCTGGGGGAGGTGGACTGCAGGTGCAGGGCAGCGTGGTGACAGGACAGGGGGAGGTGATTTGCAGGTGCAGTGGCAGGTGGGTGATGGTGGGGATCGTGGGGAGGCATTCTGCAGGCCAGTGGCACGGTGGTGGTGGTACTATCGGAGATCTGCAGGCGCAGTGCGGCAGGTGCGGATGGTGAAACGCTGCGGGAGGTGAATCCGAGCGGGTGCAGGCAGCAGGGTGGTGGTGGTGATCGGGGAGGTGATTCTGCAGGCGCAGGCAGCAGGCGGCGGGTGGTGGTGATGGCGAGACGGAAGCGCAGTGGCAGCGCAGATGCGATGGTGACTGGCGGGGAGGTGACTGGCGCAAGCAGTACGGTGGTGGACGGCGGGGAGGTGACAGCAGCAACAGCAGCAGGTGGTGGTGGGATTATGGGAGGTGACGGCAGCAGGCAGCAGGTGGTGACAGGATCGCGGGGAGGAAGTGATCTGCAGGCAGTGGCAGCCGAAGGTGGTGGTGGTGACAATGGGGAGGCGATTCTGCAGGCAGCAGCAGCAGGTGATGGTGATCGTGAGGAGGCATTCTGCAGGCGGCAGTAGACAGGATCGTGGGGGAGGCGATCTTGCGCGCAGTGCGATGCGGCGATGGTGGCGACCGCGGGTGACTTGCAGGCAAGCGCCAGTGATGGTGGTGACGATGGAGGTGACGGCAGGCGCAGTGCGCAGCAGCAGGTGGGATGGTGACTGGGGGGAGGTGACGGCGCGCAGCAGCAGGTGGGTGATGCAGGACTGTGGCGATTTGCGCAGCGGCAGCAGGTGGTGGTGGTGACCATGGGGGAGGTGATTTTGCAGGCAGCAGCAGCAGCAGGTGGTGATGGTGGATCGTGGGGGAGGTGTTCCAGCAGGCAGCAGGTGGCACGCGTGAGGTGATCGGCAGCAGCAGCAGGTGGTGACGGTGATCGTGGAGGCGATCGCAGGCAGCAAGGTATGCGGTGGCGGACTGGGGGGGATGCGATTCTGAGGCGCAGTGCAGCAGGTGGCAGGTGCAGTGAACGGTGGGGAAGGCGATTCCAGATGCGCGCGAGCTGGAAGCGGGGCAAGCGCAGGTGGTGCGGCGGGGGGCACCGCGGCAGCAAACAGCGGCAGCAGGTGGTGGTATCGTGTGAGTGGGCACTGCAGGTGCACAGCAGGTGATGGGTGACTGCGGGGAGGTGACTTGCAGGGCAGGGCAGCAGGTGGTGGTGGTGACTGCAGGGGAGGTGACTTTGCAGGTGCAGGCAGCAGGTGGTGATGGTGAATGGTGGGGGAAGGTGATTTGAGATGCTGCAGCAGCAGCAGCAGGAGGTGGTGGGTGGGTAGGGGGTGATTCTGGATGCGGCAGCAGCAGCAGGTGGCGGTGATCATGGGGGAGGTGATTCCGCAGGGCGCATGCAGCGAGCAGGCGGTGGTGGACTGGCGGGGGAGGTGACCGAGTGCGCAGCAGCAGGTCGGTGGTGGCTCAGCGTGGAGGGGACTTGCAGGCGCAGCAGTGGCAGCAGGCGGTGGTGGTGACTGGCGGGAGGAGGTGATTTGCAGCGGCAGCAGCGGCGAGGTGGTGGTGACTGGCGGGGAGGTGACTGCAGGCGCAGGCAGCAGGTGGTGGTGGTGACCTGGCGGGGAGGTGATTCTGCAGGCGCAGTGGGCAGCAGGTGGTGGTCGTGACTGGCGGGGGGGTGATTCTGCACGCAGGGCAGCAGCAGGAGTGGTGACTATCGGGGAGGTGGTTCAGGCAGGCAACAGCAGGCGGGTGATGGTGACGGTGGGAGGCAGCCTGCAGCAGCAGCAGGTGGCGATGGTGGACTGTGGGGGAGGCATCTCTGGTGCAGCAGCAGGTGGTGATGTGTGGGAGGTGATCTGCGAGGCGCAGTGGCAGGTGCAGGAGGTGACTATGGGGAGGTGATTCAGGCAGGGCAGCAGGTGGTGATGGTGGGGAATGGCGTGGTGCTGCGATTCAGGCGCAGCGGAGCAGCAAGAGGTGATGGTGGGGGATCTGCAGCAGCAGGGCGCGCAGCAGCAGCAGGTGGTGGTGACTGCGGGGGAGGTGACTTGCAGGTGCAGCAGCAGCAGCAGGTGGTGGTGACTGGCGGGGGAGGTGACCTGCAGGCAGTGGCAGCAGGTGGTGGTACTGCGGGGAGGTGACTGCAGGTGCAGTGGCAGCAGGTGGGTGACTGCGGGGAGGTGATTCTGGTGGCGCAGCAGCAGCAGCAGCTGGTGGTGGATGGGGTGGGACTGGCGGGGGAGGTGGATCAGAGGTGCAGTGGCAGCGGTGGTGGTGGTGACCACGGGGGAGGTGATTCTGCAGGCGCAGGCAGAAGCGGTGGTGGTGACTGGCGGGGGGAGGCGATCTGGCACGCAGGCGGCAGCAGGAGTGCAGGTGACTGGCGGGGGGAGGTGACTGCAGGTGCAGGGCAGCAGGTGGTGATGGTGACTGTGGGGAGCGACTTGCAGGCAGGCAGCAGGTGGGGTGGTACTGGCGGGGGAGGTGGGTGGCAGCAGGCAGGTGGGTGATGGTGGTGACCGCGGGGGCGAATTCTGCAGGCGGCAGCAGCAGCAGGTGGTGGTGGGCTGCGGGGAGGTGACGCAGGCGCAGGCAGCAGGTGGTGATAGGGATCGTGGAGGAGGGATTTGCAGGTGCAGTGGCAGCGAGGTGGTGGTGGTGACTGCGGGGGGGTGATTCTGCAGGCAGTGGCAGCAGCAGGTGGTGATGGTGACTGCGGGGAGGTGATTCTGCAGGGTGCAGTGCAGGCAGGTGGTGATGGTGACTGGGGAGGTGATTTGCAAGCGTGCAGCAGGTGGAGGAATGGTGGGGGAGGCGATTTGCACGCAGGCAGCAGCAGGAGGTGTAATTTGGGGAGGTATTGCAGGTGCAGGGCAGCAGGTGGTGATGGTGGTGACTGGGGAGAGACTTTTAGGTGCAGCAGCAGCAGCAGGTGGTGGGTGGGATTATGGGGAGGTGACTGCAGGTGCAGTGGCAGGTGACAGTGACGGAGTGAAGCGATCTGCAGGGGGCAGCAGGCTGAAGGTGGTGGTGGTGACAATGGGGGAGGTGATCTGCAGGCGCAGTGGCAGCAGCAGGCGGTGATGGTGGACAGAGGGGAGGACTGTGGCGCAGCAAGGCAGGTGGTGATTGTACTGTGGGGAGGTGACGGCAGCGTGCAGTGGCAGCAGGTGGTGATGGTGGTGACTGGCGGGGGAGGTGATCTGCAGGTGCAGCAAAGCAGGTGGTGGTGACGATGGGGAGGTGATCTGCAGGCAATGGCAGCAGGTGGTGGGATGGTGATCAGGGGAGGGGTGCACCAGGCAGCAGCAGCAGTGCTGATGGTGACTGTGTGGGAGGCATCTGCAGGTGCAGTGGCAGCAGGTGGTGATGGTGACTGTGGGAGGTGATTTGCAGGCAGTGGCAACAGCAGGTGGTGATGGTGACTGTGGGGAGGTGACCTGCAGGCGCAGGCGAGCAGGCAGACGGATCGGGGAGGCGATTCTGCAGCAGCAGCAGCAGGTGGCGATGGTGATCGGTGGGAGGTGATTCTGGCAGCAGCGGCAGCGTGGTGGTGGTGACTGCGGGGAGGCGACGGTGCAGTGGGCAGCAGGCGGTGATGGTGAATGGTGGAAGGCATTCTGCAGGTGCAGCAGCAGCAGCAGGGCAGGTGGTGGTGGTGGGGGACGGGCAGCAGCAGCAGCAGTGGTGGTGACTGCGGGGGAGGTGACGGCAGGTGCAGCAGCGGGCAGGTGGGTGACTTGCGGGGGAGGCATCAGGCAGTGGCAGCAGGTGGTGGTGGTGGCCTGCGGGGAGGTGATTCTGCAGGCGCAGCAGGCAGCAGGTGGTGATGACTGCGGGGAGGTGATTTGCAGCAGGCAGCAGGTGGATGGTGATCGTGGGGAGGCGATCTGCGCAGGCAAGCAGGCGGTGATGGTGGTGACTGGGGGAGGCGATTCTGCAGGCGCAGCGGCAGCCGGTGGTGAGTGATGGGGGAGGTGACCGCAGGCGCGGCACAGCAGGTGGTGATGGTGATCAGGGGAGGTGACGCGCAGCAGCAGGTGGTGATGGTGATCGTGGGGGAGGCGATTCTGCAGGCGCAGGCAGCAGCAGGTGGGTGGTGGGACTGGGGAGGTGACCAGGCAGGCGGCAGCAGCAGGTGATGGTGATCGTGGGGAGGTGTCTGCAGGCGCAGGCAGCAGGTGGCGATGGTGATCAGGGGAGTGCATCTGCAGGCGCAGTGGCAGGTGGTGACAGGACGTGTGGGGAGGCATTCTGCAGCACAGCAGCAGCAGGCGGTGGTGGTGGGGGGTGATCGCATGCAGCAGCAGCAGCAGCAGGACTGCGGGGAGGTGATCTGGTAGGCGCAGGTTGCAGAGGTGGTGGTGACTGCGTGGGGAGGGGTGACGGCGGCGGGCAGCAGGTGGTGGTGGTGACTGCGGGGAGGTGATTCTGCGCAGCAGCAGCAGGTGGCGATGGTGGTGACTGGGGAGAGACTCTGGCAGCAGCAGCAGCAGCAGTGGTGGTGACTGCGGGGAGGTATTCTGCAGGCAGGCGGTGGTGACGATCGTGGGGAGGTGATTTCAGGTGCAGCAGCAGGCGCGGTGGTGGGACTGCGGGGGAGGTGACTGCAGCAGCAGCAGGTGAGGAGGTGGTGGGGAGGTGATCTGCAGGTGCAGCAGCTGGCAGCAGTGATGGGTGGAGATGGTGTGTGGAGGCGATCCAGGTGCAGGCTGCTGGCGGCGGGTGAGGCGATCTGCAGCGCAGTTGCGTGGCGATGGTGACCACGGGGGAGTGGGCCTGCAGGTGCCGTGGCAGCGGTGGTGGTGGTGACTGCGGGGGAGGATTCTGCAGGTGCAGGGCAGCAGGTGGTGGTGGTGACCGCGGGGGAGGTGATTCTGCAGGTGCAGTGGCAGCAGGTGGTGGTGGCGGGATGGGGGGGAGGTGACTTGCAGGTGCAGGGCAGCAGGTGGTGGTGGTGGGAATGGTGGGGAGGATTCTGCAGGCAGTGGGCAGCAGGTGGTGGTGGTGATTGAGGCAACAGGTGTGGTGGGGATGAGGGAGACTCAGGCAGCAGCAGCAGGTGCGATTATGGGGGAGGTGATTCTGCAGGCAGTGGCAGCAGGTGGTGGGCACGGTGAGGAGGTGACTTGCAGGCAGTGGCAGCAGGTGGTGGTGGTGGGACTGGGAGGAGGTGATTCTGCAGGCGCATCAGAGCGCAGCAGTGTGGTGACTGGTGGGGAGGTGATCTGCAGCAGCAGCAGGAGGTGGTGGTGGTGGTGGGGGGAGGTATTCTGCAGCAGCAGCAGCAGCAGGTGGTGGTGGAGACTGTGGGGAGGTGATCTGCAGGCGCAGGCAGCAGCAGCAGCAGGTGGTGGGGGGGAGTGCAATCATGTGCAGCAGCAGGTGGTGATGGTGACTCGGGGGAGGTGACTTGCAGGTGCAGTAGGGTGGGGTGGTGGTGGTGACTATGGGGAGGTGATCTGCAGGCAGTGGCAGCAGGTGGTGGTGGTGACTGGTGGGGAGGTGATTCTGCAGGTGCAGGGCAGCAGGTGGAGATTGAAATGGTGGGGAGGTGATCTCAGAGCAGGCAGCAGGTGGTGGTGGGACTGGGGGAGGTGATTCTGCAGGTGCAGTGGCAGGAGGTGGTGTGATCATGGGGAGGCATCTGCAGGCGCAGGAAGCGAGGGTGGTGGCGACCGGTGGGGGGAGGTGATCAGAGGCAGGGCGGGAAGATGCGGGGTGACTGGCGGGGGAGGTGATTCTGCAGGTGCAGGGCAGCAGGTGGTGGTGGTGACTGCGAGAGGTGACTGCAGGCGCAATGCAGCCAGATGGTGAGTGGTGACGGCGCATCTGCAGGGCAGCAGCAGGAGTGGTGGTGGTGGTGGGGGGAGGCATGTGGCGGCGCAGCAAGCGCAGCAGCAGTGGGTGGTGGTGGAGCACCGTGAGGCGACCGCAGGCGGTGCAGCAGCAGCAGCAGTGGGGGTGGGGAGGCGATCTGCAAGGCGCAGCAGCAGGTGGACGGTGAATTATGGGGGAGGTGATCGCAGGCAGCAAGCAGGTGGTGGACTGGCAGGCATCGCGTAAGCAGTGCAGCAGGTGCTGGTGACTGGCGGGGGAGTGCACCAGGCGCAGCGGCAGCAGGTGGCAGGTGATGCAGGAATGGTGGGGAGGCGATTGCAGGGCAGCGGCAGCAGGTGGTGGTGGTGACTCGTGGGGAGGGGATTCTGGTGCAGTGGCAGCAGATGGTCAGGTGGAGTGGGTGGTGGGACAGGGGGGAGGTGATTCTGCAGGTGCAGTGGCAGCAGGTGGTGGTGGTGGTGACTGCGGGGGAGGTGACTGCAGGTGCAGCAGCAGCAGGTGATGGTGGTGACTGGCGGGGGAGGTGACTTGTGCAGCAGCAGCAGCAGGTGGTGGTGACTGCGGGGGAGGTGACCTGCAGGTGCAGTGGCAGCAGGTGGTGATGGTGACTGTGGGGAGGCATCGCAGGCAGCAGAGCAGCGGGAGGTGGTGGTGGTGACCATGGGGGAGGTGATCTCAGGGCAGCGTGCACGCGGAGGCGGCAGGCAGGCGGTGGGGAGGCGATTCTGCAGGCGCAGCAGCAGCAGGTGACGGTGGTGACTGCGGGGAGGGTGACCTGCAGCGCAGCAGCAGGCTGGGCAGCAGGTGGTGGGGGAGGTGACTGCAGGCGCAGCAGCAGGTGGTGATGGTGATACTGGGGAGGTGACTGCAAAGCGGGCAGCGGGTGGTGGTGGTGACTGGCGGGGGGTGACCGCAGGCAGTGGCAGCAGGTGGTGGTGACTGCGGGGGAGGCATCTGCAGGCGCAGCGGCAGGTGGTGGTGGTGGATATGGGGAGGTGAACGCAGGCAGCAAGGCAGGTGGTGGTGGTGAACAGGGGGAGGTGATTTGCAGGTGCAGTGGCAGCAGAGGTGGTGGTGACTGCGGGGGAGGTGATTTAGGCAGGAGCAGCAGGTGGTGGTGGAGACCGTGGGGAGGTGATCTGCAGGCATCGCAGCACAGCAGGCAGTGGTGAATCATGGGGGAGGTGATCTGCAGGCGCAGTGGGAAGACGGTGGTGGTGACTGGCGGCGGAGGCGATTCTGCAGGCGCAGCGGGCAGCAGGTGGTGGGTGACTGCGGGGGAGGTGACTGCAGGCGCACAGCAGCAGCAGATGCAGGTGGTGACTGTGGGGAGGCGACGGTGCAGCAGCAGGAGGTGGTGGTGGGGAGGTGACGGCAGCAGCAGCAGCAAGGTGGTGGTGACACTGTGGGGAGGGATCTCAGGCGCAGCAGCAGCAGCAGCAGGTGGTGGGGGGGAGGACCGCGGAAGCGTGCAGCAGCAGGTGGTGATGGTACTGCGGGGGAGGTGATTCTGCAGGTGCAGTGGCAGCAGGTGGTGATGGGGATTGCGGGGATTCTGCAGGCAGCAGCAGGTGGTGGTGGTGATCATGGGGAGGTGCAGGCAGGCAAGGCAGTGGCGATGGTGGGAATGGTGGGGAAGGTGATTCAGCAGTCAGTGGCGAAAAGGTTGCAGGACTGCGGGGAAGGTGATTCTGCGGCGTGCAGTGCAGCGGCAGGTGGTGGTGGTGACTGCGGGGAGGCGGTTCTGCAGGCGCAGCGGCGCAGGGGTGATGCAGGAACAGGAGGCAGACGCACAGGCGCAGTGGCGCAGGCGGTGGTGGAGGAGTGCAGCGGGGAAGGTGACGGCAGGTGCAGTGGCAGGCAGGTGGTGGTGGTGGGGAGGTGACGCGTGGCGCAGCAGCAGCAGGTGGTGATGGTGGCGATTGCGGAGAGATTTGCAGCAGCAGCAGCAGCAGGTGGTGGTGGGACAGGGGAGGCATTCTTGCAGGTGCAGTGGCAGCAGGTGATGGCAGACTGCTGGGGAGGTGACTTTGCAGGCAGCAGCAGCAGCAAGAGTGAGGTGGTGGTGACTGTGGGGAGGCATTCTGCAGGTGCAGCAGCAGCAGCAAGAGGTGGTGGTGGTGGGGGAGGTGATTCTGCGGCAGCAGCAGCAGCAGGTGGTGGTGGAACCTGGGGAAGTGATCTGCGCAGCTGCTGGGAGCCGATGGCGGGGGGAGGTGATCTGCAGGTGCAGCAGCAGCAGGGAGGTGGTGGGTGGTGGGGAGGCGATCTGCAGGCATCAGCAGCAGCAGGTGGTGGTGACAACGGGGGGAGGTGACGCAGGCAGCGGCAGCAGGTGGTGGTGGTGGGCCTGCGAGGATGCAGCAGTGGCAGCAGCAGGTGGTGGGAGGATTTAGGGTGCAGGCAGCAGGTGGTGGTGGTGACCGTGGGGGAGGTGACTTGCAGGTGCAGTGGCAGCAGGTGGTGGTGACGGGAGGTGATTCTGCAGGCGCAAGGCAGGTGGTGGTGGTACTGCGGGGAGGTGACCTGCAGGCAGCAGCAGCAGCAGGTGGTGGTGGACTGCGGGGAGGTGATTTCAGTGCAGGGCAGCAGGTAGGTGGATCAGAGGCATCTGCGAGGCAGTGGCAGCAGGCAGGTGACTGGGGAGGTGATCCTGCGTGCGCAGCAAGGCAGGCGGTGGTGACTGGCGGGGGGAGGCGATTCTGCAGGCAGCAGCGGCAGCAGCAGCAGGTGGTGGTCGGCGGGGGGTGACTGCAGGCAGCGGCAGCAGGCGGTGGTGGTGACTGCGGGGAGGCGACCGCGCAGGCGCAGCGGCAGCATGGTGGTGAAGAAACATGGTGCGGTGCAGGCAGCAGCAGGCGATGGTGACTGCGGGGAAGTGATCTGCAGGCTCAGCGGCAGCAGGTGGTGATGGTGACGGGGAGGTGACGGTGCAGCAGCAGGTGGTGATGGTGGGACAGGGGAGGTGACTGCAGGTGCAGGGCAGCAGGTGGTGGTGACTGTGGGGAGGTGATTTTGCAGGAGCAGGAAGGCAGCAGGTGATGGTGAAATGCGGGGAAGGTGATTCAGAGCAAGCAGCAGCTGCCGTTAGGTGATGCGGTGGGGGTGATCTGCAGAGCAGCAGCAGCAGGCGTGGTGGTGGACTGCGGGGAGGATCTTGAGGGTGCAGCAGCAGCAGGTGGTGGTGAACCGTGGGGAGGTGATCTGCAGGTGCAGCAAGGAGGCGGTGGTGGTGACTGCGGGGGGAGGTGATCTGCGGCGCAGTGCGGCGATGCGGTGGTGGTGACTGCGGAGGAGGCATTCTGCAGCAGCAGCAGCAGCAGCAGGGTGGAGGTGACCGCGTGGGGAGGTGATTCTCAGCAGCAGCAGCAGCAGGGGGTGGTGGTGGTGACTGCGGGGAGGTGATCGCAGGCAGCAGCAGCAGGTGGTGGTGGTGACTGGCGGGGAGGTGACGGCACGTGCAGGCAGCAGGAGGTGGTGATCAGGGGAGGTGGCCTGCAGGCGCAGCGGCACGTGACGGTGTGGGATCAGGGGAGGTACCTGCAGGCGCAGTGGCAGCAGGTGGTGGAGGTGACTGCGGGGAGGTGACTGCAGCAGCAGCAGGTGCAGGCAGTGATCATGGGGAGTGGGTGATTCTGCAGGCGCAGCAGGCAGGCAGATGTGACCGTGGGTGAGGTGGATCGCAGGTGCAGTGGGCAGCAGGTGGTGCAGGTGGTGGACCGTGGGGGAGGTGATTCTGCAGGCGCAGGAGCAGCAGGTGGTGGTGGTGACTGGCGGGGGAGGTGATTCTGCAGGCACAGTGGGCCCAGGTGGTGGTGGTGGTGACGGGGAGGTGATCTGCAGGCGCAGCAGCAGCAGGCAGATGGTGCAGGACGCGGGAGCAGGCGGAGCAGCAGCAGCAGGTGGTGGACTGTGGGGACGATTCTGCAGGCGCAGGCAGTAGGTGATTGTGACTGCGGGGAGGTGATCTGCAGGCAGCAGCAGCGTGGAGGGTGGTGGTGGACTTGGGGGAGGTGACTGCAGGGCAGCAGCAGCACAGGAGGTGGTGGTGGGGGAGGTGATTCTAGGTGCAGAAGCAGCAGCATGGGATGGTGGGAATCAGGGGAGGTGATTCTGAGGCAGCAGCAGCAGCAGGTGGTGGGAGGTGACCTGAGGCCGGTGCAGCTGCGGCGGTGATGGTGACCGCGTGGCGACCTGCAGGCGCAGTGCAGGCAGCGAGGTGGCGGTGGTGATTACGCGGGGAGGTGATCGCAGGCGCAGCAGCAGGTGGTGGTGGTGACCGCGTGAGAGGGGATTCTGCAGGTGCAGGGCAGCAGGTGGTGGTGGTGGACATGGGGAGGGTGATCTGCAGGCAGGGCAGCAGGTGGTGGTGGTGGACTGCGGGGGAGGATTCTGCAGGCAGTGGGCAGCAGGTGGTGGTGGTGGACGGCGGGGAGGCGATCGCAGGCGCAGGCAGCAGGCGGTGGTGGTGAATATGGGGAGGCGATTCTGCAGGCAGGCAGCAGGTGGTGGTGGTATCAGGGGAGGTGACAGGCAGGCGTAGCGACGGTGGTGGTGACGGCGGGGGAGGTGAATCTGCAGGGCACAGCAACAGCAGGTGGTAAAATGGGGAGGTGACTTGCAGCAGCAGACGCCAGCCAGATGTGGCGGGGAGGGTGATCTCGCAGGCGCAGCGGCAGCAGGTGGTGGTGGTGACTGGCGGGAGAGGTGATCGCAGGTGCAGCAGCAGCAGAGCGGTGGTGATGGCCAGAGGTGATCTGCAGGCAGCAGAGGTGGTGGTGGTGGGGGGAGGTGACCTGCAGCAGCAGCAGCAGCATGGTGGTGGAACGGGGAGGCGATTCTGCAGGCGCAGCGTGCAGCGGCAGCAGGTGGTGGGGGAGACATCTGCATGCGCGCGCAGCAGCAGGTGAGCAGTGAACGGGAGGTGATCGCAGGTGCAGTGGCGGTGCGGTGGTGGTGGTGGACGGGCAGGTGACTGCAGGCGTGAGCAGGCAGGTGGTGATTGGGGAGGTGACGCAGGCAGGCGCAGTGAATGGGGAAGGCGACCAGCAGGTTCAGTGGCAGCAGGCAGATGGTGATCGTGCGGAGGTGATCTCCGGTGCAGCGCAGCGAGGCGGTGGTGTGGTGACTGCGGGGAGGCGATTCGGCAGGCGCAGCAGGCGAGGTGATGGTGAAACGGTGGGGAAGGTGACCACAGGTGGTGCGGCAGCAGGTGTCGGTGGTGACTGCTGGGGAGGTGACTGCAGGTGCAGTGGCAGCAGATGGTTGTGGTGGAAGTGTGGGATCGGGGGGAGGTGATCGCAGGCAGTGGCAGCAGGTGGTGGTGGTGGTGACGCGGGGAGGTGATTTGCGCAGCAGCAGCAGGTGGTGATGGTGGTGACTGGCGGGGGAGGAGACCTGCAGGCAGCAAAGGCAGGTGGTGGTACTGCGGGTCGCATTCTGCAGGTGCAGGCGCAGGTGGTGATGGTGAACTGTTGGGGAGGTGACTGCAGCAGCAGCAGCAGCAAGAGGAGTGGTGGTGGCTGACTATGGGGGGAGGTGCAGAAGGTAAGCACCAGGAGGCGGTGGCGGAAGAGGCGATCTGCAGGACAGCAGGTGCAGCGAGGCGTGATATCGTGGGGAGGCGATCTGCAGGCGCAGCAGCAGCAGGTGGTGGGGAGGCGATCTGCAGGACCGGCAGCAGCAGCATGGTGACTGCGGGGAGGTGATCTGCGGTGCAGGCAGCGGAAGGTGGTGGTGGGATTGCGGGGAGGTGACTGCAGGTGCAGTGGCAGCAAAGGTGGTGGTGGTAACGCGGGGAGGTGACTGCAGGCAGGGCGAAGGGTGGTGGTGATGGCGGGGGGAGGTGATTCTGCAGGCAGGCAGCAGGTGGTGGTGGATGGGGAGTGACTGCAGTGCAGGGCGCAGGTGGTGGTGGTGACATGGGGAGGTACGTAGGCAGTGGCAGCAGATGTGGTGGTGATCTGGGGGAGGTGATTCTGCAGGCAGTGGCAGCAGGTGGTGGTGGTGGATCACGGGAGGTGATTCTGCAGGGCACAGCAGCAGGTGGTGGTGGTGACTGCGGGGAGGGTGACGGCTGCGCAGCAAGCGAGGTGGTGGTGGCGGACTGGCGGGGGAGGTGATCTGCAGGCGCAGCAGCAGCAGCAAGAGGTGGTTGTGGTGGGGGGAGGTGACTGCAGGCAGCACAAGCAGCAGGTGGTGGTGGGAGCAGATTGGGGAGGTGATTCTCAGCAGCAGCAGCTGATGGTGGGGAGGTGATGCAGCAGCAGTGGGCTGGAGGTGGGGGGGTGACTTGCAGGCACAGAGCAGTGGCAGGTGGTGGGATAATGGGAGGTGAGGTAGCAACAGGTGGTGGTGGTGACTGCGAGGGAGGTGACTGCAGGTGCAGTGGCAGGAGGTGGTGGTGGGATTGGGGGAGGTGACAGCAGCAGCAGCAGGTGGTGGTGACTAATGGGGAGGTGATCTGCAGGGTGGCAGCAGGTGGCTGGTCATGGGAGGTGGATTTGCAGGCAGTGGGCAGCAGGTGGTGGTGGTGGACTGGGAGGTGATCGCAGGCGCAGTGGCGCGCATGGGTGGTGGATGACTGCGGGGAGGTGATTCCAGGCGCAGGGCAGCAGGTGGTGATGGTGAATGGTGGGGGAAGGCGACCAGCAGGCTCAAGGCAGGTGGTGATGGTGACTGTGTGGAGGTGATTCCTGCAGGTGCAGTGGCAAGCAGGTGGTGATCAGAGGTGATTCTGCAGGTGCAGTGGCAGCAGGTGGTGATGGCGGATGGTGGGGAAGGCATTTGCAGGCTCAGTGGCAGGTGGTGGTGGTGGACGGCAGCAGCAGCAGGTGGTGATGTGAGAACTGCAGAGGTGCAGCAGCAGCAGCAGCAGGGGGTGGGGGAGGTGATTGCAGTGCAGCAGCAGGTAGTGATGGTGACATGGGGAGGTGATTATGCAGGGCAGGTGGTGGAGGGGGGACTGCGGGGAGGTGTCTCAGGTGCAGTGGCAACAGGTGGTGGTGGGACCATGGGGAGGTGATTCTGTGCAGCAGCAGTAGCAGGTGGTGGTGACTGGTGAAAGCGCGACCAGCAGCAGCAGGCGGATGGCGGTGACTGGCGTCGGAGGCGACCAGGCGCAGCGGCAGCAGCAGCAGTGGTGACGGGGAGGTGACTGCAGCAGCAGCAAGCAGCAGCGGTGAGGTGGTGAATACGGGGGAGGTGATTGCAGGGCAGCAGCAGCACAGGAGGTGGTGGTGGTGGGGAGGTGATTTGCAGGTGCAGCAGCAGCAGCATGTGGTGGTGGGAGAAATGGGGAGGTGATTCAGGCAGGTGCAGCAGCAGCAGCAGGTGGGGGAGGTGACTTGCAGGCCAGCAGCAGGTGATGGTGACTACGGGGGAGGTGACTACAGGTGCAATGGCAGCAGGTGGTGGTGGTGGGATTATGGGGAGGTGATTCTCAGCAAGCAGCAGGTGGTGGTGGTGGGACTGGGGGAGGTGATCTGCAGAGGTGCAGTGAAGGCAGGTGGTGGTGATTAATGGGGAGGCGATCTGCACGCAGCGGGCGGTAAGGCGGCGGCGGTGAATGGCGGGGGAGGCGATTCTGCAGGCGCAGTGGCAGCAGGTGGCGGTGGTGACTGGCGGGGAGGTGATTCTGCAAGGCAGGGCAACAGGTGGTGGTGGTGACTGGGGGAGGTGATTCTGAGGTGCAGCAGCAGCAGGGAGGTGGTGGTGGTGGGGGAGGTGATTTGCAGCAGCAGCGGCAGCAGCAGGTGGTGGTGGAGCACTGTGGGGGAGGTGACTGCAGGTGCAGTGGCAGCGGGTGGTGGTGGCGACTGCGGGGAGGTGATTCTGCAGGCAGGCAGCAGGTGGTGGTGGTGACTGCGGGGAGGTGACCAGAGGCGAAGCAGCAGGTGGTGACAGGGGTAATGGTGAGACATCAGGCGTGGCAGCAGGTGGTGGTGGTATCGGCAGATGATCTGCAGCAAGCAAGCGTGCGGTGGTGGTGGAGAACGGGGAGGTGATTCCTGCAGCTGTGTTGTCAGCAGGGGTGGGGGGAGGTGACGGTGGCGCAGCAGCAGGATGACGGTGGGGGAGGTGATTCAGCGCAGTGCAAGGCAGGTGGTGGGAGTGACTGGCGTGGGGAGGCGTGGCGCAGGCAGTGGGCAACGGTGGTGGTGGTGACTGCGGGGGAGGTGAGCTGCAGCAAGCAGCAGCAGCAGGTGGTGACTGCGGGGAGGTGACTGCAGGTGCAGGGCAGCAGGTGGTGGTGGTGACTGCGGGGAGGTGACGGGTGCAGCAGGCAGCAGGTGGGGACGAGGGGAGGTGACCAGGCAGCAGCAGCAGCAGCAGGTGGTGTGGTGACTGGCGGGGAGGCGATTTGCAGGCAGCAAGCAGCAGAGTGCAGACGGGGAGGTGGTCAGGTGCAGCAGCAAGCAGGTGGTGATGGTGATCAGGAGGAGGGTGATCCTGCAGGCGCAGTGCGGCAGGCAGTGGTGGACTGGCGGGGAGGCGATCTGCAGGAAACAGGCAGGCGGTGGCGTGACCGCGGGGAGGCGATTCTGCAGGCGCAGGCAAGGCAGGTGGTGGTGACTGGCGAGGTGATCTGCAGGCAGTGGCAGCAGGTGGTGGTGGTGACTGCGGGAGGTGATTTCAGGGGCAGCGGCGCAGGTGGTGATGGTGAATGGTGGGAAGGTGACCCAGCAGGCAGTGGCGCAGGTGGTGGTGACTGGGAGGTGACCAGGCGCAGTGGGCAGTGCAGGTGGGATGGTGACTGTGGGAGGACCTGCAGGTGCAGTGGCAGCAGGTGGTGGTGAACATGGGGGAGGTGATCTCAGAAGCAACAGCAGGTGGTGGTGATGGTGGTGGGGAGGAGACATCTGCAGATGCAGCAGCAGCAGCAGGTGGTGGTGGAGGGAGGTGATTCTGCAGGTGCAGTGCAGCAGTGCAGGTGGCGGAGTGACCATGGGGAGTGACCTGCAGGTGCAGGGCAACAGCAGGTGGTGAGTGGTGGGACTGTGGGAGGTGACCTGCAGGTGCAGGCAGCAGGCAGTGGTGGGAGTGACTGTGGGAAGGTGACTTGCAGGTGCAGCAGAAGCTGGAGGAGGACTGTGGGGAGGTGATTCTGCAGGTGCAGCAGCAGCAGGAGGTGGTGGTGTGGGTGGGGGAGGTGATTTTAGGCAGCAGCAGCAGCAGCAGGAGAGTGGTGTGGGGGGAGGTGATTGAATGTGCAGCAGAAGCAGCAGGTGGTGGTGGAGTGACTGTGGGGGAGGTGATTTGCAGCAGCAGCAGCAATGGTGGTGGGGGAGGTGGGACCAGGCAGCAGCAGCAGTGGTGGTGATTATGGGGAGGCACTGCAGGCGCAGAGCAGGTGGGTGGTGACTGGGGAGGTGATTCTGCAGCAGCGGCAGCAGATGGTGATGGTGGAATGGTGGAAGGTGATCTCAGGTGCAGTGGCAGCAGGTGGTGGTGGTGATCAGGGGAAGGTATCTGCAGTGCAGTGGCAGCAGATGGTGGTGGTGGGAGGTGGCTGACTGGGAGGCATCCTGCAGGCAGGGCAGCAGGCAGTGGTGACTGGCGGGGAGGTGATTCCAGCAGCAGCAGCAGCAGCAGGTGGGTGGTGGTGACTGCGGGGGGAGAGGAGACCTGCAGGTGCAGCAGGGAGCAGGGAGGTGACTATGGGGAGGTGATTTACAGGCGCAGGCAGCAGGTGGAGATGGTGGACGCGGGGGAGGTGACCAGGTGCAGTGGCAGCAGGTGGTGGTGGTGGTGACTAGGGGAGGTGATTCTGCAGGTGCAGCAGCAGCAGCAGGTGGTGGTGACCAGACGACGTAGGTGCAGCAGCAGGTGGTGGTGGGAGGACCAGGGGAGGTGATTTGCAGGTGCAGCGGCAGGTGGTGGTGGGAGGACTGTGGGGAGGTGATTCTCAGGTGCAAGGGCAGCAGGTGGTGGTGGTGACTGGCGGGAGGTGACTGCAGGTGCAGTGGCAGGTGGTGGATGTGACTGGAGGTGACTGCAGTGCAGTGGCAGCAGAAGGTGGTGGTGGACATGGGGAAGGCATCTGCAGGCAAGCAGAGGTGGGATGGGTGACCGTGGGGGAGGCGTTCTGCAGGTGCAAAAGCAGCAGGTGGTGATGGTGACTGTGGGGGAGGTGACCAGGCGCAGCAGCAGGTGGTGATGGTGGAATGGTGGGGAAGGCATCTGCAGGCGGGAGCAGCAGGAGGTGGTGGTGGTGAGGGGCGATACCGGCAGGTGCAGCAGCAGGTGGTGGTGATGGTGACCGTGGGGAGCGATCTGCAGCAGCAGCAGCAGGTGGTGGTGGTGACCGGGGAAGCGACGCAGGTGCAGCAGAGCAGGTGGTGGGAGTGACCGTGGGGAGGTGATTTTGCAGCAGGTGGTGGTGGACACTGTGGGGAGGTGACGCATGTGCAGGAGCAGCAGGAGGAGGTGTGGTGGTGGGGGAGGCGATTCTGCAGCAGCAGCAGCAGCAGGTGGTGGTGGGATATGGGGAGGTGATTCTGCAGGCAGCAGCAGCAGAGGTGGTGGTGACTGCGGGGAGGTGACGATATGTGCAGCAGCAGGTGGTGGTGGGAGGACGTGTGGGAGTGATTCTGCAGGTGCAGTGGCAGGTGGTGATGGTGGACCTGGGGGGCGTGATTCTGCAGGCGCAGTGGCGCAGGTGGTGGTGGTGACTGGGGTGAGGACTTGCAGGCAGCGGCAGCAGGTGGTGGCCTGGCGGGGGAGGTGATTCAGGTGCAGTGGCAGCAGGTGGTGGTGGTGGGATTATGGGGAGGTGATTCTGCAGGCAGTGGCAGCAGGTGGTGGTGGTGGACTGTGGGGAGGTGATTCTGCTGCAGCAGCAGGGCGGTGGTGACTGTGGGGAAGGTGACTGCAAGGCAGCAGCAACAGGTGCAGGTGGTGACTATGGGGGAGGTGATTCTGCAGCAGCAGCAACAGGTGGTGGTGGTGGGACTATGGGGGAGGTGATTCTGCAGGTGCAGCAACAGCAGGTGGTGGTGGTGGCCTGTGGGGGAAGTGATTCTGCAGGCTGCAGTGGCAGGTGGTGGTGATGGACTGTGGGGAACTGACTGCAGCAGCAGCAGCAGGTGGTGGTGATTGCGGGGAGGAGACTGCAGCAGCAGCAGCAGGTGGTGGTGGAGGACTGTGGGGGAGGTGAATCCCAGATGCAGCAGCAGCAGGTGGTGGTGGTGGCCTGGGGAGGTGATCTCGCAGGTGCAGCAACAGCAGGTGGTGGTGGGACTATGGGAGGCAGCAAGGCAGCAGCAGCAGGTGGTGGTGGTGGTGACGGTGGGGGAGGGATTCTGTCGATGCAGCAGCAGCAGGTGGTGATGCGGGACTATGGGGAGGTGATTCTGCAGGCAGCAGCAGCAACAGGTGGTGGTGGTGACTATGGGGAGGTGAGACCTGCAGCGGCAGCAGGTGGTGGTGGGCAGACTGTG
Source organism: Homarus americanus (assembly GCF_018991925.1). Taxonomy (NCBI): domain Eukaryota; kingdom Metazoa; phylum Arthropoda; class Malacostraca; order Decapoda; family Nephropidae; genus Homarus; species Homarus americanus. The sequence goes on from NW_024717908.1 coordinate 40,719, forward strand.
GTGGACTGCAGCAGCAGCAGCAGCAGGTGGTGGTGGTGACGGTGGGGAGGTGATCTCTGCCGATGCAGCAGCAGCAGGTGGTGGTGGTGACTGTGGGGAGGTGATTCTGCAGGTGCAGCAACAGGTGGACTGTGGGGGAGGTGACTTGTAGCTGCAGCAGCAGCAGCAGGTGGTGGTGATCGAGGTGATCTCCACAGCAGCAGGGCGTGGTGGTGGATCAGGGAAGGTGATCTGCAGGTACAGCAACAGGTGGTGGTGGTAATGGGGAGGTGATCTGCAGGTGCAGCAGCAACAGGTGGTGGTGGTGACTATGGGAGGTGATCTGCAGGTGCAGCAACAGCAGGTGGTGGTGGTGGCCTGTGGGGAGTGATTCTGTGCTGCAGTGGCAGGTGGTGGTGATCGGGACTGTAATTGGATACTGTGCAGCAGCAGCAGCAGGTGGTGGTGGTGGACAGGAGAGACGGCAGGCAGCAGCAGCAGGTGGTGGTGGAGACTATGGGGGAGGTGAATCTGCAGATGCAGCAGCAGCAGGTGGTGGTGGTGGCCTGTGGGGAGGTGATTCAGGTGCAGCAGCAGCAGGTGGTGATGGTGGACTGCGTGGGAGGTGATCTGCAGCAGCAGCAGCAGCAGCAGGTGGTGGTGGTGGTGGACGGTGGGGGAGGTGATCTGCCGATGCAGCAGCAGCAGGTGGTGATGGTGACTGGGGAGGTGATTCTGCAGGCAGCAGCAGCAACAGGTGGTGGTGGTGGACTATGGGGAGGTGATCTCTCAGCAGGTGGTGGTGTAGACTGGGGAGGTGATTCTGCAGGCCAGCAGAGGTGGTGGTGGTGGGTCGGGAGGTGATCTGCAAGCAGCAGCAGCAGGTCGGTGGTGACTGGGGAAGGTGACCAGTACAGCAACAGGTGGTGGTGGTGACTATGGGGGAGGTGATTCTGCAGGCAGCAGCAACAGGTGGTGGTGGTGGACTATGGGGAGGTGACTGCAGGCAGCAACAGCAGGTGGTGGGTGGCCTGTGGGGAGGTGACTTGCAGAGGCAGTGGCAGGTGGTGGTGGTGACTGGGACTGTGGGGAATGATGCCTGCAGGCAGCAGCAGCAGGTGGTGGGTGATGACGGTGGGGAGGAGATCTGCAGGCAGCAGCAGCAGCAGGTGGTGGTGGTGGAGGACTGGGGGAGGTGAACCCAGATGCAGCAGCACCAGGTGGTGGTGGTGGCCTGTGGGGGAGGTGATCTGCAGCAGCAAGGGCAGGTGGTGATGGTGACCATGGGGAGGTGATTCTGTGCAGCAGCAGCAACAGGTGGTCGTGGTGACTATGGGGAGGTGATCTCTGCAGGCAGCAGGTGGTGGTGGAGACTGTGGGGAGGTGATTCTGCAGGGCAGCAGCAGGTGGTGGTGGTGACTGTGGGGAGGTGATCTCTGCAGGCAACAGCAGCAGGTTGTGGTGGTGGGACTGTGGGGAGGAGAGACTGCAGAGCAGCAGCAACAGGTGGTGGTGGTGGACTGCAGGGGAGGTGATTCTGTGCAGCAGCAGGTGGTGGTGGTGGGACTGCTGGGGAGCTGATCAAGCAGCTGCAGCAACAGGTGGTGGTGCTGACTATGGGGGAGGTGACTGCAGGCACAGCAGCAACTGGTGGTGGTGGTGGGCTGGGGAGGTGACTTGCAGGTGCAGCAGCAGCAGCAGGTGGTTGTGGTGACTATGGGGGAGGTGATCTCTGCAGGTGCAGCAGCAGCAGGTGGGTGGCCTGTGGGGGAGGTGATTCAGAAGTGACAGCAGCAGGTGGTGGGACTGTGGGGGACGTGATCTCAGGGTGCAACAGCAGGTGGTGGTGGGACTATGGGGGAGGTGATTCTGTGCAGCAGCAGCAGGTGGTGGTGGTGGCCTGTGGGTGAGGTGATCATGTAGGCAGCAGCAGCATCAGCAGGTGGTGTGATGGCTATGGGGAGGTGACTTGCAGGTGCAGCAGCAGTAGCAGGTGGTGGTGGCGGACTATGGGAGGTGATTCTGTAGGCAGCACCTGGTGGTGGTGGCGGGCTTATGGGAGGTGATCCTGCAGGCAGCAGCAGCAACAGGTGGTGGTGGTGACTATGGGGAGGTGTGATGTTGCAGCACCTGCAGCAGGTGGTGATGGTGGCCTGCGGGGAGGTGATTTTGTGCAGCAGCAGCAGCAGATGGTGGTGGTGGACTGCGGGGAGGTGATTCTACAGCAGCAGCAGTAGCAGGTGGTTGTGGTGGACTATGGGGGACGTGATCCTGTAGGTGCAGCAGCAGGTGGTGGTGGTGGACTGTGGTTGAGGCGATCCTGCAGGTGCAGCAGCAGCAGGTGGTTGTGGTGGCCTGTGGGGTTGATCCTGTAGCTGCAGCAACAGGTGGTGGTGGTGGACTTTGCGGGAGGTGATCACTGCAGGTGCAGCATCAGCAGCAGGTGGTGGTGGTAGCATGGGTGATACCTTAGGTGCAGCACCACCAGCAGGTGGTGGTGGAGGACTTTGGGGAGTTGATCCTGCAGCTGCAGCAGCAGGTAGTGGTGGTGGACTGTGGGAGGTGATCCTCAGGTGCAGCAGCAGGTGGTGGTGGTGGCCTGTGGGGGTGATCCTGTAGCTGCAGCAGCAGGTAGTGGTGGTGGACTGTGGAGGAGATCACTCTAGGTGCACAGCAGCAGCAGGTGGTGGTGGTGGACTGTGGGGAGGTGATCCTGCAGGTGCAGCAGGTGGTGGTTGTGGCCTGTGGGGGTTGACCCTGTAGGTGCAGCAGCACCAGCAGGTGGTGGTGGTGGACTGTGGGGGATTGATCCCTATGGGTGCAGCAGCACATGGTGATGGTAGACTGTGGGGAGGTGATCCTGTAGGTGCAGTGGCAGCAGGTAGTGGTGGAGAACTGTGGAGTCCTGTTTGTGCAGTAGCAGCAGCAGGTTGTGGTGGTGGATTATGGGAGGTGATCTGCAGGTGCAGCAGCAGGTGGTGGTGGTGGACTATGGGAGGTGATCCTGGGCAGCAGTAGCAGCAGCAGGTGGTGGTGGTGGCTGCGGGGAGTTGATCCTGTGGGTGCAGCAGCAGGTAGTGGTGGTGGACTGCAGGTGAGTTGATTCTGCAGGGCAGGGCAGCAGCAGGTGGTGGTGGTGGACCGCTGGGGAGGTGATCCTGTAGGAGCAGCAGCGTGATGGCGGCATGAGAGGAGAAGATCCTGTACCCTGCCCAACAGGTGGTGGACCGTGGGAGGTGATCCTCCAGCAGCAGCAGCAGCAGGTGGTGGTGGTGGACTATAGGTGATCTGTAGGTACAGCAGCAACTGTGGTGGTGGTGGACTATGGGGAGGTGATCCTGGCAGGCAGCAGCAGCAGGTGGTTGTGGTGGACGACTGTCGGGAGTCCTGTGGAACTGCAGCAGAGTGGTGGTGGTGGACTGTGGGGACGTGATCCTGTAGGTGCAAAAGCAGGTGGTGGTGGTGGTATGGGGAGAGCTGTCGCAGCAACAGGTGGTGGTGGTGGTGGACTGTGGGGAGGTGATCCTGTAGCTCCACAACAGGTGGTGGTGGACTGTTAGGTTAGTTTAGGTGTCTGTGGAGGGTCATAGGTTGTGTTAGGTTAATGTCGAGGCCATTGGTTGTGTGTTAGGTTAGTGTCGCGGCGGCCATTGGTTGTGGGTTAGCGTCAAGGGCCATTGGTTGTGTTAGGTTAGTGTCAAGGGGCCATTGGTTGTGTTAGGTTAGTGTCAGGGCCATTGGTTGTCTTAGGTTAGTGTTAAGGGCTATTGTTTGTGTTGGGTTATTGTCCAGGCCATTGGTTTGTGTTAGGTTAGTGTCGAGGCGGCCATTGGTTGTGTTTGGTTAGTGTGCTTGGTTGAGGGGGCATTGGTTGTGTTAGGTTAGTGTCAAGGGGCCATTGGTTGTAGTTAGGTTAGTGTCGAGGGGCCATTGGTTGTGTTGGGTTAGTGTCAAGGGCCATTGGTTTGGTTTAGGTTAGTGTCAAGGGGCCATTGGTTGTGTTAGGTTAGTGTCAAGTTGCCATTGGTTGTGTTAGGTTAGTGTCGAGGGGCCATTGGTTGTGTTCGGTTAGTGTCAAGGGGGCCATTGGTTGTGTTGGGTTAGTGTCGAGGGGCCATTGGTTGTGTTAGGTTAGTGTCAGGGCCATTGGTTGTGTTAGGTTAGTGTCGAGGGCCATTGGTTGTGTTGTGTGTTAGGGTTAGTGTCGAGGGCTGTTGGTTGTGTTTGGTTAATTTAGAGTGTCTGGGGAGGGGCATTGGTCAAAGTAGGGTTGCGTCGGCGGGGCCACTGGTTGTGTTAGGTTAGTGTCGAGGGGCCATTGGTTGTTAGGGTTAAAGTCAAGGGCCAATATTGGTTGTGTTAGGTTGGGTGTCGGCGAGCCATTGGTTGTGTTACGTTAGTGACGAGGCGGCCATTGATCAGCAGGTTGTGGAGGGGCCATTATTGCATTAGGTTAGCGCCCATATTCATTGGTCAGGTTAGGTTGAAGTCAACGGGCCATTGGTTGTGTTAGGTTAGTGTCGAGGGCCATTGGTTGTGTTAGGGTTATGTCAAGGGGCCTTTGGTTGTGTTAGGTTAGTGACAAGGGCCATTGGTTGTGTTAGGTTAGTGTCAAGGGCCATTGGTTGTGTTAGGCTTATGTCGAGGGCCATAGGTTGTGTTAGGGTTAGTGTTATGCTTATTGGTTGCAGCGGGTTAGGTTTCAAGGGGCTATTGGTTGTGTTAGGGTTAGTGTCGAGGAGGCCATTGTTTGTGTTAGGTTAGTGCCGAGGGGCCATTGGTTGAGTTAGGTAAGGTCTGAGGTCATTGGATGTTAGGTTAGCGTCGAGGGTATTGATGGTCAGGTTAGGTTTAGTGTTAAGCGGCCATTGGTTGTGTTAGGGTTAGTGTCAAGGGGCCAGTGGTTGTGTTAGGTTAGTGTCAAGGGGGTCATTATTGTGTTAGGGTTAGTGTCGAGGGGCCATTGGTTGTCTTAGGTTAGTGTTATGTTATTGGTTTTATAGGTTATTGCTGGCGTCATTGGTCAGTTAGGTTAGCGTCGAGGCGGCCATTGTCAGGCTTGTTAGTGTTTAGGGGGCTATTAATGTTAGGGTTAGTGTCGAGGGGGCCATTATTGTGTTAGGTTATGTCGAGGCCATTATTGTGTTAGGTTATGTCGAGGCCATTGGTTGTGTTCTGTTAGTGGCTGGCGACCATTGGCTTGCGCGGGGTTAGTGTCAAGCGGGGCTATTGGTTGCGCAGGGTTAGTGTCTCAGATTCCTGGTTGTGTTAGGTTAGTGCCTGGAGGCCATTGATTGTGTTAGGTTAGTGCCGAGGGGTTGTTGGTTGTAAGCAGGTTAGTTTAGAGTGTCTGGGGGAGGGGGCATTGGTTGTGTTAGGTTAGTGCCTGGCGCTGCTGGTTGCGGGGCAGGGTTAGTGTCGAGCTATTGGTTGTGTTTTGGTTAGTGCCAAGGGGCCATTAAGCCAGCAGGTTAGTGTCAAGGAGCCATTGGTTGTGTTAGGGTTAGTGACGAGGCGGCCACGATTGTGTTAGGGGTTAGTGTGTGAGGGGGCCATTGATTGTGTTAGGTTAGTGTCGAGGGGGCCATTGGTTGGTGTTAGGTTAGTGTCATGGTCATTGGTTGTGTTAGGGTTAGCGTCAATGGCCATTATTGTGTTTAGGGTTAGTGTCGAGGGCCATTGGTTGTGTTAGGGTTAGCGTCAAGGGCCTTAGTTGTGTTAGGGTTAGTGACAGGGCCATTGGTTGTGCTAGGTTAAACAAGGGGCCATTGGTTGTGTTAGGTTTAGTGTGTCGAGGGGCCATTTATTGTGTTAGGTTAGCGTTATGGGCCATTGGTTGCGCGAAGTTAGGTTTTATAGGGCTGGCTGGTTGTGTTAGGGGTTAGGTGTCTGGAGTGGCCATTGGTTGGCGTTAGGTTAGTACGAGGGCCGTCGGTTTTGCTTAGGTTAGGTGTCGAGGGCGGCTGGCTGGTTGAGAAAGGTAAGTGTCTGAGCTATTGGTTGCAAGCAGGTTAGTGTCGTAGGGGCTGTTGGTCAGTTGTGTTGGGCTTAGGTTATCTGGGGCGGGGCATTGGTTGCGTTAGGTTAGTGTCAAGGGCTACTGGTTGTAAGTAGGTTTTGTGTCGAGGGGCCATTATTGTGTTCGGTTAGTACTGGCGCTCATTGGTTGTGTTAGGTTGGCGTAAAGGGCCATTGGTTGTGCAGTTATTGACTTGGGGCCATTGGTTGTGTTAGGTTATGCTCGAGGGGCGTTTGGTTGTGTATGTTAGTGTTGAGGGGGCTCATTGATTGCCTGGTAAGTGTCTGGAGGCCATTGGTTGTGTTAGGGCTAGTGTTGAGTGGGCTGTTGGTTGTGTTAGGTTAGTTTAGAGTGTCTGGGCGGGGGCATTGGTTGTGTTTGGTTAGTGTTGGCGGGGCCATTGGTTGTGTTAGGTTAGTGCCTGGCGTCATTGGTTGTGTTAGGGTTAGTGTCGAGGCCATTGGTTGTCGGAAGTTGTTAAGGGCCATTATTGTATTTAGAGGTTACTGGCAAGGGGCCACGGTAAAGAAATACGCCTGGCGAGCTCATTGGTTTTATTTGGCTAGGCGGTCAAGGCGGCTACTGGTCAGTTAGGGTTTAGCGTGGATAAAATTATCATCGGTGTTAGGTTAGTGGAGGGGGCCATTGGTTGAGTTAGGTAAGGTTCGAGGCCATTGGATGTGTTAGGTTAGTGTCGAGTAACATGGCTGTGTTAGGTTAGCTTATAGAGTGTCTGAGGCGGGGGGGGCATTGGTTGTGTTAGGTTAGTGTTAAGGGCTGCTGAAGCGTGTTAGGTTAGTGCCGGCGGGGCGATTGGTTGTGTTAGGTTAGTGTCGAGGGGGCCATTGTTTTGCGTTAGGGTCAGTGTCGAGGGGGCCGGGTTGAGTTAGGTAAGTGTTCGAGTGCCATTGGTTGTGTTAGGTTAGTGTCGGCGCTGTTGGTTGTGTTAGGTTATTTAGAGTGTCTGGGGCGGGGGGGCATTGGTTGGTGTTAGGTTAGTGTTAAGGGCCATTATTGCGTTAGGTTAGTGCCTGGCGGGCTCATTAGTTGTGTTAGGGTTAGCAGTCAAGCGAGCCATTGGTTTTATTTTGGTTTAGTGTCACATGGCCATTGGTTGTGCTTAGGTTATGTCCGATATCACTTGGTTATGTTATAGGGTTAGTGTCGTGAGGTCATTGGTTTTGTTAGGTTAGTGTCGAGGCGGCCATTGCTGAGTTAGGTAAGCGTTCGAGGTCATTGGTTGTGCGTTAGTGTCGGGGCTGTTGGTTGTGTTAGGTTAGTTTACGTCTGGGGCGGGGGGGCATTGTTTATGTTGTTAGTTTAGTGCTCTGGCGGGGCTTACTTTGTTGTGTTAGGGTTTAGGCATGAGGGGCCATTGGTTGTGTTCGAAGCAGTGTCAAGGGGCTATTGGTTGTGTTAGGGTTGTCTTGGGGGCCATTGGTCGTTAGGTTAGTGTCGAGGGGCCTTTGTCAGTAAGGTTAGTGCTCTGAGGGGGTCATTGGTTGTGTTCGGTAAGTGTCTGAGGCCATTGGTTGTGTTTAGGAATAGTGTTGATTGGGCTGCTGTCAGGTGTTAGGTTAGTTTGAGATGTCTGGCAAGCATTGGTTGTGTTAGGTTAGTGCCGGCGGGCCATTGGATGTTAGGGTTAGCGTCGAGTGGCCATTGGTTGTTTTAGGTTAGTGTTGGCGGGGCCATTGGTTGCATTAGGCCATTGTCAAGGGCCATTGGTTGCGTAGTTAGTGCTCGGCGAGCCATTGGTTTTGCTTGGTTGGCGTCAAGGCGGCCATTGGTCAGGTTAGGTTGGTGTGGAGGGGGCCATTGGTTGTGTTACGTTAGTGTCGAGGTGGGGCCATTGGTTGTGTTAGGTTATGTCGAGGGGCCATTGGTTGTGTTAGGTAAGTGTTCGAGGCCATTGGTTGTGTGGAGGTTAGGTGCCAAGGGCTGTTATTGTAAATAGGTTTAGTGGGCGTCGATACTGGTTTTGTTAGGCCAGCGTCGTATGGGCCCATTGGTTGTGTTAGGTTGGCTTTAGAGCCCTGGGGCGGGCATTGATTGTGTTAGGTTAGTGCCGGCTAGCCAAATTGGCTGTGGGCAGTTGGCGCCGCTGGCTGGTTGTGTTAGGTTAGCGTCACGCCATTGCTTGTGTTAATAGGTTAGTGCCGATAAACAATGGCTGGAGGCTAGGTAAGTGTTCGAGGCCATTGGAGTGTGTTAGTTAGTGTCGAGGGCTCATGGTTATGTTAGGTTAGCGAGAGTGTCTGGGCGGGGGCATTGGTTGTGTTAGGGTTATGTCAAGGGCCATTGGTTGTAAGAAGCTAGAGTCGAGGGCCATTGGTTTTAGACAAGTGTTGCGGGCTATTGGTTGTGTTAGGTTATTGTCGGCGGGGCCACATGCGTTAGGGTTAGTGTCGAGGCGGCCATTGGTTGTGCTTGGTTAGTGTTTAGCCACACAGAAGAAGTTGAAATGACGGGCCAATATTAAAGTTAGGAAGAAGGTCAAGGGCAATTGGTCAGGCAGGTTTAGGCATCGAAGGGTCATTGGTTGTGTTAGGTTAGTGCTGGCGCTATTGGTTGCGCGCAGTTTAGTACGTGAGGGCCATTGGTTGTGTTCTTGTTAGTGCCGGGCGACCATTGGTTGTGTTAAGTTTGCGTCAAGGGGCCATTGGTTGTGTTAGGTTAGTGTCTTCGGGGACTCGGTTGTGTTAGGGTTAGGTTCGAGTCATTGGTTGTGTTAGGTTAGGCAAGCCCGGGTTGCTGGTCAGTTAGGTTAGTTTAGAGTGACTGGGGAGGGGGCATTGGTTGGTGTTAGGGTTAGTGCTCGGCGTGCCGCTGGTTGTGTTAGGTTAGTGTCGAGGGGCCATTGGTTGTGTTTGGTTAAAGGTGTTAAGGGCCATTGGTTGCGTTAGGTTAGTGTCAAGGAGCCATTGGTTGTGTTAGGTTAGTGACGAGCGGCTGGCTGATTGGTAAGCTAGGTTTAGTGGAGGGCCATTGGTCAGTTAGGGTTAGTGTCGAGGGGCCTACTATTGTGTTAGGGGTTAGGTGCCTGGCTGGTTTGGCTGGTTGGTGTTAGGGGTTAGTGCTCAATGGCCATTGGTTGCGTTAGGGGTTAGTGTCGAGGGCTGGTTGTGTTAGGTTGGCGTCAAGGGCCTTTGTCAGGTTAGGGTTATGACAAGGGCCATTGGTTGTGTTAGGGGTTACCGTCGACATTGGTTGTGTTAGGTTTAGTCGAGGGGCCATTTGTTGTGTTAGGTTAGTGTTATGCCATTGGTTGCGCGAAGTTGAAATTAAGGGCCACACAGGCAGTTAGCGTCTGGAGGCCATTGGTTGGCGGGGTTAGGGTTAGTGTCGAGGGTCATTGGTCGGTTAGGCTAGTGTCGAGGCGGCCATTGGTTGAGGCAGGTAAGTGTCTGAGGGCCATTGGTTGTGTTAGGTTAGTGTCGAGGGGCTGTTGGTCAGTCAGGTTATTTAGAGCGTCTGGGGGACAACAATAGCGTTAGGGTTAGCGCCTGGGGCTATTGGTTGTGTCAGGTTTGTGGCCAGAGGGCCATTGGTTGTGTTCGGTTATGTCAAGGGGCTGGTTGTGTTAGGTTAGTGCCGGCGCTTTGCTGGTTGTGTTAGGGTTTTTTGACTTTGGGGGGCTGCTGGTTGGGGCAGGTTAGTGTCGAGGGGCTTTGTCAGTATGTTAGTGTCGAGGGAAGCTTGCTGATTGTGTTCGGTAATTGCTCGACATTGCCGGGCAGGGGCTAGTAAGCGAGTGGGCTGTTGGTTGGGGCATAGGTTAGCTTAGAGTGTCTGGGCGGGGCATTAAGGTGTTAGGGTTAGTGTTAAGGGCTATTAGTTGTGTTAGGTTAATGCCGAAGGGCCGCCGATAAGAAAGTTAGTGTCGAGGGGCTGGCTGGTTGTTTTGAGGTTAGTGTTATGGGCCATTATTGTATTAGGTTATTGGTCAAGGGCCATTGGTAGTAAGCATAGGTTAGTGGGCGAGCTCATTGGTTCGGTTTGGTTTGTGCTGGCGCCACTGGTTGTGTTAGGGTTAGCGGAGGGGCCATTGGCCAGTTAGGTTAGTGTCGTGCCATTGGTTGAGTTAGGTAAGTGTCTGGAGGCCATTGGATGTGTGTTAGGGTTAGTGTCGAGGGGCTGATGGTTGTGTTAGGTTAGCCAGGAGTGTCTGAGGCGGGGGCATTGGTTGCGTTAGGCGCTGTTGGGGTGTTAAGGGCTATTGGTTGTGTTAGGTTAGTGTCAAGGGGCGATTGGTTGCGTTAGGTTAGTGTCGAGGGGGTCATTGTTTGTGTTAGGTCAGTGTCGAGGGGGCCATTGGTTGAGTTAGTAAGTGTCTGATGTCATTGACGTTAGGTTAGTGTCGAGGGGGCTGATGGTTGTGTTGAAGATGAGAGTGTCCAATGGGGCATTGGCCAGGTTTAGTTTGAAGTGCTAAGGGCTATTGGTTGCGTTATGGGTTAGCGTCACGCGATCCATTGACAAGTAGGTTAGTGGCCGGGCGAGCCTGGCTGGTTTTTTGGTTAGTGCTCAAGGCGGCCATTGGTTGTGTTAGGTTATGTCTGAGGCCATTGGTTATGTTAGTTAGGGGTGTCGAGGGGTCAGTTGGTTTTGTTAGGGTTAGTGCCGAGGCGGCCATTGGTTGAGTGTAGGTAAGTGTTCGAGGCCACATGTGTTAGGTTAGTGTCGAGGGGGCTGTTGGTTGCGTCAGGTTATTTAGAGCGTCTGGGCGGGCATTGGTTATGTTAGGTTAGTGCTCGCGTGGCTATTGGTTGTGTTAGGTTTTGTCGAGGGCCATTGGTTGTGTCTGGTTAATTGGTTGGTTGTGTTTAGGTTTTTTGACTTTAAAATATTGGTTGCGTTAGGGTTAGCGTCGAGGGGGCCTTTGGTTGTGTATGTTAGTGTCGAGGGGGGCCATTGATTGGTGTTCGGGGCCATTGGTTATGTTAGGTTAGTGTCGAGGGTCATTGGTTTTGTTAGGTTAGTGTCAGGCGGCCGTTGGTGTTAGGTAAGTGTCTGGGGCCATTGGTTGTGTTGGATTAGTGTCGAGGGCTGTTGGTTTGTGTTAGGTTAGTTTGAGCTTCTGGGGGGCATTGGTTATGTTAGGTTGTGTCAGGGGCTTGGTTGTGTTAGGTTTAGTGTCGAGGCCATTGGTTGTGTTAGGTTAGTGTCAAGGGACATTGGTTGTGTTAGGTTAGTGTCAGGGGCTATTGGTTTGTGTTAGGTTGTGTCTTGGGGCCATTGGTTTGTGTTAGGTTAGTGTCGAGGGCCTTTGGTTGTGTAGGTTAGTGTTGAGGGCCATTGGTTGTGTTCGTGTAAGTGTCTGAGGCCATTGGTTTGTGTTAGGCTAGTGTTGAGTGGGCTGTTGGTTGTGTTAGGTTAGTTTAGAGTGTCTGGGGCGGGGGCATTGGTTGTGTTTGGTTAGTGTTAGGGGCTGTTGGTTGTGTTGGGTTAGTGTGGGGCCATTGGTTGTGTTAGGTTAGTGTCGAGGCCATTGTTTGTTTTAGTTAGTGTTAAGGCTATGGTTGTATTAGGTTATTGTCAAGGCCATTGGTTGTGTTAGAGTTAGTGTCAAGGGGCCATTGGTTTTGTTTGGTTAGTGTCAGAGTGTTTGTGTTAGGTTGGTGTGGAGAATGCATTGGTTGTGTTAGGTTAGTTGTTGAGGGCCATTGGTTGAGTTAGGTAAGTGTCTGAGGCCATTGGATGTGTTAGGTTAGTGTCGAGGGGCTGATGGTTGTGTTAGGTTGGCTTAGAGTGTCTGGGGCGGGGCATTGGTTTGTGTTTGGTGTGTTAAGGTTGTGTTAGGTTAGTGTCAAGGGGCCATTGGTTGTGTTGGTTAGTGTCGAGGGCCATTTTTGTGTTAGGTCAGTGTCGGGGGCCATTGGTTGAGATAGGTAGAGTGTCTGGGGCCATTGGTTGTGTTAGGTTAGTGTCGGGGGCTGTTGGTTTGTGGGTTGGTTTAGGTGTCTGGGGCGGGGG
>NW_024717909.1:0-9080 GCF_018991925.1 Homarus americanus
CCTTTAAGTGGCAAAATTAACAAAACTAACCTAACCTAACCCAACCTGACTTAACCTAACCTGATCTGATCTATCCAACTTAAAAACTTAGAATATATAATAAAGCCGTTAGGTTAATTTAGGCTAAATATGGTTGATTCATATTTTGTTTTGACAGAAATTCCCGGCAAAATAACGTATCTATATTGAGAACCACCGCCATGTTGGTTCCACGTTAACAAGACACGGATACACTACAGAATAACCCGCGTTCGTTTAACCTCAATTACTACAGTTTACTTTATAATCTTATTTCACAATCTTCACTACATCTCGCTTCACAATCTTCACTGCATCCCACTTCACAATCTTCACTACATCTCACTTCACAATCTTCACTACATCTCACCTCACAATCTTTACTACATCTCACCGCACAATCTTCACTACATTTCACTTCACAATCTTCACTACATCTCACTTCACAATCTTCACTACATCTCACTTCACATCTTCACTACATCTCACTTCACAATCTTCACTACATCTCACTTCACAATCTTCACTACATCTCACTTCACAATCTTCACTACATCTCACTTCACAATCTTCACTACATCTCACTTCACAATCTTCACTACATCTCACTTCACAATCTTCACTACCTCTCACTTCACAATCTTCACTACATCTCACTACACAATCTTCACTACATCTCACTTCACAACCTTCACTACATCTCACTTCACAATCTTCACTACATCTCACTTCACATCTTCACTACATCTCACTTCACAATCTTCACCATATCTCACTTCACAATCTTCACCACATCTCACTTCACAATCTTCACCAAATCTCACTTCAAAATCTTCACCACATCTCACTTCACAATCTTTACCACATCTCACTTCACAATCTTCACTACATCTCACTTCACAACCTTCAATACATCTCACTTCACAATCTTCACTACATCTCACTTCACAATCTTCACTACATCTCACTTCACAATCTTCACTACATCTCACTTCACAATCTTCACTACATCTCACTTCACAATCTTCACTACATCTCACTTCACAATCATCACTACATCTCACTTCACAATCTTCACTACTTCTCACTTCACAATCTTCACTACATCTCACTTCACAATCTTCACTACATCTCACTTCACAATCTTCACTACATCTCACTTCACAATCTTCACTACATCTCACTTCACAATCTTCATTACATCTCACTTCACAATCTTCACTACATCTCACTTCACAATCTTCACTACATCCCACTTCACAATCTTCACTACATCTCACTTCACAATCTTCACTACATCCCACTTCACAAACTTCATTACATCTCACTGCACAATCTTCACTACATCTCACTTCACAATCTTCACTACATCTCACTTCACAATCTTAACTATATCTCACTTCACAATCTTCACTACATCTCACTTCACAATCTTCACCACATCTCACTTCACAATCTTCACTACATCTCACTTCACAATCTTCACTACATCTCACTTCACAATCTTCACTCCATCTCACTTCTGATCTTCCCTACATCTTGCTTCACAATCTTCCCTCATCTTCTTCACAATCTTCATTATATCTCACTTCACCAATCTTCACACCATTTCCTTCACATCTTCACTACATCTCACTACACCAATCTTCCTACATCTCACTTCACAGCCTTCACTACATCTCACTTCACAATCTTCACTACATCTCACTTCATCTTCACTACATCTCACTTCAGAATCTTCACCTATCTCCTTCCCCAATCTTCTTCTCCTTCAAAATCTTTTTATCTCACTTCACAATCTTCTCCACATCTCACTTCACAATCTTTACCACATCTCACTTCACAATCTTCACTACATCTCACTTCACAATCTTCACTACATCTCACTTCACAATCTTCACTACATCTCGCTTCACAATCTTCACTACATCTCACTTCACAATCTTCACTACATCTCACTTCACAATCTTCACTACATCTCACTTCACAATCTTTACTACATCTCACTTCACAATCTTCACTACATCTCACTTCACAATCTTCACTACATCTCACTTCACAATCTTCACTACATCTCACTTCACAATCTTCACCACATCTGACTTCACAATCTTCACTACATCTCACTTCACAATCTTCACTACATCTCACTTCACAATCTTCACTAACACCATCCTTCATCACTACATATAACATCCATCATCACTACTTATAACACCATCCATCATCATCACTACATATAATACTCTCCATCATCACTACATATAACACGATCCATCATCACTACATATAACACCATCCACCATCACTACATATAGAACCATCCATCACGACATATAACACCATCCGACATCACTACATATAACACCAACCATCATCACTACATATAACATCATCCATCATCACTATATATAACTCCATCCATCATCACTACATATAACACCATCCATCATCACTACATATAAAACCAACCTATCATCACTACATATAACATCATCCATCATCACTACATGTAACACCATCCATCATCACTACATATAGAACCATCCTATCATCACTACATATAATATCATCCATCATCACTACATATAACACCATCCAACATCACTACATATAACACCACCCATCATCACTACATATAACATCATCCATCATCACTACATATAACTCTATCCATCATCACTACATATAACACCATCCAGCATTACTACATATAACACCAACCATCATCACTACATATAACATCATGCATCATCAATATATATATATATAACACCATCCATCATCACTACATATATTACCCTCTTATCATCACTACATATAACACCATCCATCATTACTACAATATAACGCCATCCTTCATCACTACATATAACACCATCCATCATCACTACATATTATAACACCATCCATCATCTTTACAAACACCATCCCTCTTTAGTATAGTGATAAACAGAGCTTCATTTTGTTGTCAATTTCTTTAAATTCCAACCTTATTAAACCGTAATTCTTTCTGTATGGTCAAATTTTGATTTGACCTCAGTGAGAGAGCTGTTAGTGTCAGTACATCACAATGGTGTTCCGACGCACTGTATCGAAGGTGACTAAGGTGGAGGTGAAGCCTTGCCAGGTGAAGGAGAAGGGCCCCCGATCTAAGAAACTGCAGACCACAAAACACACTAAGACCCAAAACAAAAAGACCCAAAACAACAAGAAGAAGAAGGAAACTACCACTTTCTGGACTGTACAAAAGGACCAGTACCTGCCATGGGGAGACTACATCTTCACCGGGAAAAAGACACAAAAGAAGCGCTGAACCTAAGCTTCTGATATTTAAAAATACTGTAATAAAAAACATATTAATTGATTTTGTTTGTATTATTTATGCTTTTATTATTTTCATCTGTAAACGTGCTGTTTTGGGAATTTATTTTGAGTTACATAATATTTAGGTACAGCAGTTTATTTCACTGTATCTACTTGTTTACCAAGTAACTGGACTTACAGTCTCCGATCGGGATCCTCAAAACAAATATTTGGCATCGAACTCCGTAAGTGAGCTCGTAATCTAGCCTGTAACTTACAGGACCTCAACACGATCAACCTGGATATAGTAGTCGCTATTTCCCGATTGCATGAAAAAAAATTAATAATATATGTTTTAATAATGCTTGTTAGACTTGTTTTATCATAGAATAATGAAGAAAATTTTTTGTACATCAACATACTAAAATACAATATTAGTTTTTTTTTTTACGACAAGAAGAGGCTTGGGTGTTCTATTTCTCGCTGAATGGAAGAGATGCAGCTTTTGTCTTCTTACAACTTTTCAAGTAATTTGTACCAAAATAGAAGATTTTTATTGTCCACATTTAGAGTATATTTTTTTTTATGACTGAATAAACTTGCAGATAGACCTTATTAATGTGGTATAGCTGTAAATATCCTTCAGTAATGAAATCCAAATATGAGGTCAAGTGAACATTTTTGCTTAGACTCCGCCTTTGTTAGGACCAAGTTATAACAAGTTATTCTGCCAAGTATCCAATAAGTGCCCATGACTCAGAGTTAAATAATTCCTAACCTAATCTAAGTTCATCAAACCTAATAAAAAAAGTGGGGCAAAAAATAAGTGGTAAAGAAATTTTTTTCTCAGAAAAAGAATTATATTCAGAGGTTTTTTATCCGATACCTTCAGTCGTGATTATTTTGATGCAAAATTAGTAAAATGTATTTAACCCTAACACTACCTCACCTTACCTAATCTTACCTTACCTTATCTAACCTAACCTAATGTTACCTAACCTAACCAAGCCGCAACGCTCATGACACAATTGAGTTCTCTAGAAAGTTTTCATTTCATTTTCTTTTTTTTTAAATACATTTGCAGAGACAACAAACTTTTGATAATTATTTCTCCAACATATCTATAAATCTGTTGATGATATATAAATTTAGGATAGGTTAGGTTTGGTGTGATTAGGATAGGTTAGGCTAGTTTAGGATAGTCTAAGTTAGCTTAGGAAAGGCTAAGTTAGGTTACGATACACTAGGTTAGGTTTTAATCTGCATGATATTTTTACTGAACTTTTAAACAATGTTATAATCCTGGCAGCAGGGTATCGATCACAAAAATAACACCTTGGTAGTTATAACATTTGATAAAGTTTATTATTACTGTAACATGAAACAAATCACTATAGCTGTACTTATCAATCCAGTATTAAATCTGTATTATCTTTGACCATCGCTCATTGGCCAGCTTATCTCTGCTCTGTTCTCTGATATAATAAAGTATTGGTGAATGGGAATATTAATCATTTGTGAGTCACTTACTATAAAGGAAACTGTAACGGATTCTATGGACAGTTGGGAATATTTTCACGGAATAAGTCGGAGTAACTCCCCTCTTGCCCAAAAGCGATCCAAGGAGTTAATTCACAGAGCGAAAATCTAGACGAGTCTTCCTTGTTTGTTTTAGGTCATAACAACGAAAAGTTTAATAATGTTTATTACAATGATTCAGGTTTTACTGTAATTCTTCTTTTTTATATTTTTAGTATTTTGTAGATTTTTTCACCCAGTTCATTCCTTGTTTAGATTCATTATTGCAATTATTTTTATTACAGAGTTGAATTAAAAGTTTATATCTAAGTATTTTACAGCTTCACAAATACTTTTATAAAATGTTGATACACACAGTGGACAGTTTTTAGTTCTTTCTTGTAATACCTCAGTATTACTCTGTTAAATACTCTTACCATTTACACCTGACCATTTATTTATTTATTTTATAAATTGTTTAAAGAGAGAACATCACCAGCAGGATACAGATGTTGAAGTAAATAGAAGTTTGTAACCTAACCCTACCCCCCACTGCTACCCCTCCCTCTTGTCCCACATTCTTACTCGTCACTCCTACCCCTTACTCCTACCCCTTACTCCCACCCCTTAATCCCACCCCTTATTCCCACCCCTTATTCCCACCCCTTGCTCCCACCCCTTCCTTCTACCCCTTACTTCTACCCCTTACTCCTACCCCTTACTTCTACCCCTTACTTCTACCCCTTACTCCTACCACTTACTCCTACCACTTACTCATAACCCTTACTCCCACCCCTTGCTTCCACCCCTTGCTTCCACCCTCTTACTCGTACCCCTTGCTCCCACCCCTTACTCCTACCCCTTACTGCCACCCCTTACTGCCACCCCTTACTCCCACCCCTTACTCCTACCCCTTACTCCGACCCCTTAATCCCACCCCTTAATCCCACCCTTGCCCTTCCACGCCTCCCACCTTACTCCACCCATGCTCCACCCTTACTCCTGCCCTTACTCGCGCCTTACTCACCCTTGCTCACCATGCTCCCGTAATCACCCTGCTCCCTTGCTCCCACCCTTACTCCTTGTGCTCACCCTTGCTCACCCTTACTCCCACCCTGTCCCACCATACTCCCACGTCTTGCTCCCATGCCCAGCCTCCCACCCTTACTCCCACCCTTCTCCCACCCTGCTCCCACCCATGCTCCCTAACCCTTACTCCTACCCCTTGCTCACCTTGCTCCCCACCATGCTCCCACCCCTTACTCCCTGTACTCCCACCCATGCTCCTTATACTCCACATATGCTCCCATGTACTCCCACCCTTACTCACCCTGCTCCCACTTATGCTCCCTTGTACTCACACATGTATCTCCCATGTACTCCCACCCCTTGCTCCCCATACTCCCACCCTTACTCCCACCCTTGCTCCCACCCCTTATCACCCCTTGCTCCCACCTCCCACCCCTTACTCCTACCCCTTACTCCCACCCCTTACTCCCACCCCTTACTCCCACGCCTTACTCCCACCCTTCACTCCTACCCTTCGCTTCTACCCCCACTGTTACCCCACACTATGCTGGTAATTGAAGACATCATACATTTGTTCACTTAGACACCACTTATTATTCAGGACCTAATGGCTATAATATCAGAGTCATTATTCTTAACTCAACTTTATATATATATCAATTGTCAAAAACCTTCACCACAAGAAAGAAAAGAACAGTCGGGTATGGCAGAAAATGTAATAAACGAACATGGAGTAAGACATCAAGCTCCATATTGTAAACAAGATCATCGTCATTGTTTATTTATTGCGAGGAAAAATATTGTTCGCAATATAATTATAAAAACCTTCTGTAATTTATTCTCTTCATTACACTAAAAGGTAATGAAGTATATAAAGAAAATAGTTTATAAATTACTAAAATAAAAATACGTATAAAAAAGTAAAATAACATCTATTGATGGAATAGAAAAGAATTATATCGTAAGTGGGTAAAAGATTTCTTGGGTAGGTTTTAGAATACAATAACTGTTTTCTGCATTACACCGATGGTTCCAAGTCAGAAATTATCCTTAAGTTTTGTGAATCAGTATTTACAGTTTTTCTTAAGGGTGACTTAAGTTACGGTCACACGATCCCTTTGATGAGCAATTAATTTGGAGCAAAAAATTACGAGTAATTTCTTCCAAATGTGGTCACACGAGTGGCTCTTGGTTCAGTTACTACAGCAAGAAAAAAAAGTTAACGCCGCTGTGCGAGTAGAAGGGAGACGGAACATCACAACAACAATGCAGACGACGCAGCAGCTATCCTTGGTATTATTGTTATTATTAAAAAGAAATGAGAGAAAGCGAAGAAAAACTATTGGGGACTCGTAAGTGGCTGGCGAGGAGGAGGAGCCAGTGTTTAATATAGACTGGTTCAACTATCGTAGTTACAGTAGGGAGGGTTGTTAGTGTGTGGAGAATGACCGGCTGTATGGGCTTGTGTTTTGTAAACAAACACGCCAAAACACCACCCAAATAATAACCTCAGTGTGTCGTAAAAAACTGTTTGTTCATTTTATACATAATGTTATTGATCTATGTTATATATAGCCAAGGTAAATACTCGATAAATAAGCTTCGTGTCATTAAATATGGTATTAACCGGGTTTTGAACCGATAATCTTGCTCGAAATAGTCAAGAAATTGACTATCACGATTGTCAATAAAAATGCTTCAAAAACTTGCTCGTATTTCTCGAAAATTGCTCGAAATAACTTTCCGGCAAGAAATTGCTAAAAAAAAATGCGCCCATGTGACCAGTGCTTTAAGAATTGTATGATATCCTCATGGCAATGGAAACACACACACACACACACACACACACCATACATACACACACCATACACATACACACACCATACACACATACACACACACACACACACACACACCATGCACACACCATACAAACAAACAAACACACACCATATACGCACACACACACACACACACCATGCACACACACACACCATGCACACTCATACACACACACACCATGCACACACACACCATGCACACACACACACACACACACTAATTGTTTTAATTTAGTTCTTGGAACTCTTAAGTGGCAGCGCTTGATGTAAACACTTCTTGGCATTTTCTGTTTATCTAGTAGCAGGTATACACACAGATGTAATATGAGAAAATAAATTATGAATTCTGTCCAGGGAAGTGTTGTGAATATGACCTTGAGATAACACTTGTGTTAAGTGTGAATTTCCCTGTCTAGTGATATGTCCAACTACTACTCTGGGCCGCGAGACAGTGGTAGTGATTACAGATTGCCCACGAGGGGGCTAGTTTATTGGGCACCCCCTTACATCCTGTGCAAGGTGAAGCGCAGAAGCGTTTACAGTGCCCCACTGGGAAGCATGCGGAGTTCATGCTTGCCTTTATGACTCATGCATTAAGGGCGTAAAAGGCCTGAAGGGTCATGGGTTTTGTCAGCAAGTTACATAAAGTGACAATGATGAGTGTGTGGGGGGAAAATTCCCGGTACAATTTATCTGTTTATGGCAAAGTGTGGCAGGTCTCTATTAATGTGAGCGGTGTTTACTGAATCAGCTGACCCTGGCTCGACCTTTTGAGAGACGCAAGCCAAGTGATCTAAGAGTCGTGAATAACATGGTGAATTACTTGGTGTTATTCATTTGGGTGAATATTTGTATAAATCAAAGGTGCTGTCACACACACACACACACACACACACACACACACACACCACACGTGGCACACCACCAACACAGTTTCTGAGAAGGAGTTTGAGATTGTATTTAACGAAGTCTTAACTGGGAAAATGTTGTATAGCTTTTGTTATGGGGTAAGTTCTGGCGTGAACATTAAGACTATTTTCATAATT
This sequence comes from Homarus americanus, assembly GCF_018991925.1. Taxonomy (NCBI): domain Eukaryota; kingdom Metazoa; phylum Arthropoda; class Malacostraca; order Decapoda; family Nephropidae; genus Homarus; species Homarus americanus. The sequence continues at coordinate 8,759 of NW_024717909.1, forward strand.
TTTTGTAACTAATATTTTTATCTGCCTGGTACAATTATTTATTAATTTGTATTGTAAGTTATGTCTTGATAGTCGATGTAATGTAACAATTTATTTTTGTGTTAATGTTCATATAGATTGGTTCAGTGTTGCGGCTCTGACTCGTCAACGATGTTAATAAGCTCTTGAGTACATACTGCTGGTGAAACTATGTTATATTAACAACACGACAGACAAGTGCTATAATACCTTAACATTTAACAATAATTCAGCCTTAATTTAATTTTTTCACCAACTTAAGACACATAACCCAGAAGGAAGTAAGACGGGCAACATAACGCGG